>NW_026099245.1:0-9688 GCF_021464435.1 Cataglyphis hispanica | reverse complement strand
AGCTCTCGATGTCCCTGGGGTGTAACCGGTGGAAGCAGATTGCCCTATAAAAGTAGAGAGCAATCTTTGTCTCACTGACTGAGGTATAGAGAGAAAAAGAGCGTCGCTGAGACATAACAACGCACATATCTTTTGCGTACATTTCTTTTGCGCACATTTCTTTTACACACATTTCTATTGCGCACATTTCATTTGCGCACATTTCTATTGCGTACATTTCTTTTGCGCACATTTCTTTTACACACATTTCTATTGCGCACATTTCATTTGCGCACATTTCTTTTGCACACATTTCGGGCCCAATTGGACACAAGCATGTACTTTGTAAGTTGTAAAGCGAGGTCCACCCAGCCTACCTGTGCGGCGGATATGGGAGAGGGCCGAAGGCTCTTCTTGTATTTCCCCCGGCTTGTGTGTGTGTTGGCGTGCTTAAAAAATGTGTGTAAAAGAAATGTGCGTAAAAAATGTGCGCATAAGATATGTGCGCAAAAGTTATGTGCGCAAAAGATATGTGCGCAAATGGTATGTGCGCAAAAGAAATGTGCGAAAAAGAACTGTGTGTAAACGAACTGTAAAGACCATTGCACGTTAAAAAATTTTAGTCGTAATCATAATGCCGTAAGAAAATTGACCAATCTCAATCAAACATTTTAAAACATAATAAGAATGTTTGAACTGTGATTGATTTACTGACGGCTTTACGATTATGATTAAAATTTTTTAAGGTAAAATGGCCTTAAGAAACATTTATTAACCAAATGAAATTAATAATAAATGTCAATAAATTTCAAAATTATACATATATACATGTGTGTATGTATTTTAAATTATACAAAAATATGTGTTGTGTCCAAAAGCAACGGTGTCCAATTGAACAGTGCGCAAATAAAATGTGTCCAAACGAACTGTGCGCAAATGAAATGTGTCCAATCGAACGGTGCGCAACTTTATGTGTCTAATAACACAGTGTGCAATTGCAACGTGTCCAATTATACTGTTTGCAAGTGAAGGCTTCTCATACGGGAAGTCATGGCCATGGCAATGCTTCCGAAGCTCTAGTAGACTGGACCCAAAGCAGGCTAATGAGCCGAAACGTGACAATAAACCATAATGACAGTGTATAATAGACTGATCAGAGGTTGCCCGCAAGGTAAAGTACTCTCTTCACTTCTATGGTGCCTTGTAATAGACAAGCTCCTGGTAAGCCTACAAACAGCAGATTTCCTAGGATACTTCCGAATACGCGGATGACGTAGCCGTTATAGTCAAAGGAAACTTTTTTCCAATTCTTAAGTATGGAAGTAGCATATGAGCACTTAAGATTATACAGGAATGGAAGTAGCCCTTAAGATTATATAGGACTGGTGTCTAGTTAGAGGTCTGATTGTTAATCCCTCCAAAATCGCGACTATGATCTTCACCAAGAAATGTAAAGCCAAACCTATTGGTTGCCTAAGCCTACGGGGCAAAGACCTCCCCCATACTCCAACAGTAAAATATCTAAGAGACCTAATCAGGAGACCTAATCAGGAGACCTTGACACCAAACTCAATTGGAAAACCCACATTTTTGAGTCAAAAAGAAATAACTTCTACGCATTCCTATGGGCGTGTAGAAGAGTAATAGGGAAGATCTGGGGAATCAAAATTCAGCGTCGCTCTATGGATCAAAGTCATTTTACTGCCACGACTAATTTACGCTGCGGTAGTCTAGTGGCCTAGAGTGAAAAAGGTAGAAGCTAAGAATCTGCTCAAAAGTTTACAAAGAAGTTACCTAAGAAATGCTGCAGGGGCTATGAGAACAATATCAACGGCCGCATTACAAATGGCACTGGACTGTCCTCCCCTAGAACACTTCGTAACTAACATATAAACTCACAGCATATAAACTAAACTGCTTAGAAGAGTGGAAAAACATCGGGTTGAGACACATGGCACCGGAGTTCCTTCGCAATCCCTTGTTCATATTTAAACAGGTTAAAATTCCTAGAAAGTATCAGCTCCATAAGGCTTTTAAAACCCACATATCAGCTAGGAACGAAACTGGAAGAAACTGAGCTTTCCGGACTGCCTGGGTTCAGACATAGATGGCTCGGGAAAAAAGGCACTTTAAGTGTCTCTAAAACCACTTTAGTGCAGGATTCTGTGAAAAATGGATCACAGAGTCAGCATTTCATTGGGAGAGCTAGCTACAGTCTTCCAGGCTGAGATTTTCCAATCTCTGAATGCGCAAAACTCCAAATTCTCTAGGAATCAAAAACAAGAAAATTTGCATTTGCTTAAGGCAGCCATTGAAGCTCTTATGAAAACCAACTCGGAATTGTCCGCTGTCTAGGTGTGCAAGCGCTAACACAATTTAGCGAGCTAAACAAAATTATTCTATTATGGATTTCCGGATATCAGGGAATACAAGGCAATGAGGTGCATGACAGTCTAACAAAGCTGGGCACCTTTGAAAGCCCGATCGACCAGATAGTCGGTGTCCCTTTTGCCATAGGAAAAAAATACATCAGGGAAGACTGTAACGGCAACATCTGATCTCTTGGAAGAAGGAATCGGACCGCCGCCAAGCGAAACTTCTGATGTACCAACCACTTGTTAACCAAGGAACTCCTAACTATGAAATAAAATGAGAACCTGTATTGGACTCCTTACAGGGCACGTGACCCTTCGGTTCACCTATACAACTTCGGAATAGCTGTACAAGCAAATTGCCGGTTTTGTGAGGAAAAAAGGAAGGACAGCATACATATTCTGTGTCACTGCCCTGCCCTAAAAAGATACAAATCCTGGGGTAAAATGTTTCTACATCCCAACAACCTAAATGAGGTAAAGATAGGTGGCTTGTATAACCTAGCGAGAAACACTGAGTTTGGTCTTCTCAACCAACCTTAATCACCCAGCGGGATATCACAAAATAACTTTTAGATCTAAGTGACCTTAAGGGCTTTACTAGTCCCACTCGCTCTTCATACTACTACTACTTTGGATATTTGATTCGCATTCAAGAGGATCAAAGGGAAGACTAGCAGAAAACGGTACAGCATGTTTGATTCGATTTCCGGCGTTATCAATGTTTAATATTTTAAAAAGTATTTTATCAAAATCTTTAAATGATATTTTCAGTAATCAATATACTATAACTGCTGTTTATTCTTATATGCATTCTAATGAACGAAATTAAATAATCAATAATAGTATCGAGAATTGCTGAATTAAATCCAAATAATGAAAATAATAGCAATAATGATAATATTGTTATTACATCTTCAGTTTTACGGCCAGTTGATGAAATTATATCTGACGTTCAATCTATTATTGAAAATGAAAAAGAAGTACAAAATACCTCCTTATACACATTATAACAGAAAACTATAGATCCTATACAGATGCATACTATAATGGACCTCAAGAACCATCATGATTATATCCTATAACGCTATTAGATTATTGTCAAGCACGTATTATGTGTTAGGATCCCAGATTTCAACAATATAATTATTTATTTTATTCTTTATCCGTTATGGAATATTATCGACAAAATGTTAGTGTCTGCCTTAGAGTGAGACAAGGAAATGCTATTCTTGAAGGCCTTATACAAAATTTGCATATTAATATGAGAACTTTGCGTGGTTCTAATGCATTGTCGTAACTCAAAATTTCATATCATAATAACGACCTAAAAAAGTCAAAAGAGCACAGCGTAAAATCAGCATTTCATAAGCTGATTGTGCGCGCTCTCAAAACCGCTATTAAAAGCAAGACATGCATTTCATTACAAAATTAAATTAAAACACCGCGACCATATGCCAAAAGATCACTTACTTTTAGACCAAAAAGGGAAGCACCGAGTCCTCGAGGCCGTAATCCGAATTTAAATAGTGACGCGTATGCACAAAGTGAGTGTGTGAATCCGCAAAACGCCGAAATTATAAGTCTGAAGCATTATCCAGCTGATCTGTAATAACAAGTGAGCTATTCAAGTACATCTTTTTTAACGGAGTTTCTGTCTTGAGTTTCTTTACACTCGGAGTTCCAACTCCTAAGACAATCCGAATCTTTTCAGATCATCCCCAAATTCCCGGAGAGGTTGTACCCAGAGAGACACATCAGCATATTGGCAAATTGCATGTAGTAATTTAATTGCTATGGTTCGCAACTTAGGTCCGCCACAATGGCTTTTAACATTAAGTTGCAACGATCTTAATTGGACAAATATATTGCAAGCATGTCTTATTGCAACTGGAAGAAAAAGGGAGAATATTGACAACTTGCAATTTGATAAAACAATGATTAATTGTTGAGCATCCGCATTATCTCGTCATTTTATAGTTCATGCTATTGTTACGTCTCAACGTCAATACACAATAAAAAATTATTAATTATATTTGTTTCGGGTCACCCTGCATTTCACCGGGTCTACCCAGGGACTCAGAGATTTTGTCAATGTGTCACTTGTTAGGTATAATTAGATAGGTCTTTTAACTTACGCAATATTTAAACCTTTACTGTATATTTAATTCCTTGCTTCTCAACTCCTTATGGTTAAGGTCCTTATGCAGGATATGGAATCCAGGTAGATGTTATTGAATTGGTAACACACTCAATGAATATATAAAACGTTTATTACTATTTAATATTACTTGTACAACTAATAGACACCTTGCGCGTGTCTCGTAATAAAGTCGGAGTCTTGGTAAATTATAATGAAGTAATTATAAGACCGTACTGGTCGTAGCGTAGAACAATAGAAAATTCTAAGTCCGTATGGACAAATAAAAGAAGCTTGACGACGCGGACGCCGGATTACTACTCGGAATTAGAAGACCGCTCGGGCCGGAGACTCTACTAGTTAGTATGACCGTACTAGTCGAGGCGAAGAATAGTAATGAGCTCCGCGACTGCTGCATCGGACTCCCTCGATTCTGCCTGGAGTAGGTGGCGTTGTTGGTGTATTAGGTGGGGACTCTCTTTTGTGGGGATATTGCACGGGCCTTCTGTGCGTTGCGTCAGCCTCCAAGTGCTTATGCACTAGCTATGCCTTTGTCTTCAGGCTGGGTCTTATCAGCAGGCGGATAAGAGTATTGATCGGCGCGCTAGTCTGAATTCTTTACAATACATAGGGTGTACTATTATAAATGTATTATATGATGTTGAATATAATAAATGTTATAACTATTAATTTAAGCTCTTAATCTTATTTCCTATTAGTGTATGTGTATGTGTAACGTATATATATGTGTGTTCTATTCTATAGCGATTATATATTGCAAATTAATTTTTTATACTTATTAAATATACTTGCTTATATACTAGGTGTCCTAAAATTAATTAATTCTATCTTACTACATTTTTTAGATGAATAAATCTCAGTGCCTTATATGTGCGGGAGCATATACGTTAGAGTCTATTTACCGGGTGATCAAAATTTAATTATTGAATAATACTTTAAAATTTATACATATGAATTTAGAAAACGTCCGCTACATATGTTATATTTATTTATCATTATTTATAGAAATCAAAAATATGCGGGGACGTCACACTATCATGGGTATATTACAAAATGATGACACTTAATTAGATGATAAACTAATAGATTTCTGGTGGAGATAAGAATTTTAAAATAGAGGTAGTCCACATTTACGTATACTCTGCTGGAATGAAGGAATTCCATCATTTGAAAGTCCACAAGGAGCTCTTATTGACAAAATTGTATCGTGTGCATCTTCTACAGGAGATAATGAATTAGATGCACTCATAGCACGCGTTCAAGTGCATAACTATTACATGTTACAAAGAGAGACAACACGGACAATGCCTATTTGATTTTCCTAGAAGAATTAGTGATATAACTGTGTTGTTTGGACCAGATGAAACTTCGTAATAATGGATGTTTCTGTATATTAAAGCATTACTTTACAGAGATTTATGTTAATAATTATAACCCTATACTTTTCAAATTATGGAGTGGCAATATGGATTTGCAACTTTATAGGAATATTATGGGTATAGCCTATTATATAGCTAAATATGCAGCTAAACATGAACCTCATGATGTTGGTCAAGCAGTTAAAAATGAGCATGCAATTAGCAGAGTACAGAGATATGAAGATATTGGAAAGCAATTATTCGCTGTCTCAATGATTATATTTCGACAAAATTGATATTTTATACAAATATCTGCCTGTGAATGTGCATGTCGTTTATGTCATTTAAAATTACGTGATAGTTCACGAAAAATTATTTTTCTACACACATGCTTTCCACATGAACGTTATTATATGTTACGTTATGATAGTTATATTATTAATTTATATGCAAACATATTTGATTGTTATTGTTTACGTTCAGAGAATTTGGACGATCTCAGTTTAGCTGAGTTTGCTATTTTATAGAAATGTGTATCACGATTTGAAAATTATGAAGAAAATGGAGATATCGAGGTTTACCATGAAGTAAATGTAATTCCAACTAGGCATATTCGTTTGCAAGATGGTACAAAAATGAAACGGCGTACACGTTCTGCAGGATTGAGAACGCGATATTATATTCAATTGGTAATCGCGAAGCATACTTTTATAGTTATTTTATTGCTCACATTCTTTTCAGAAATGAAGAAGAATTATTTCAAATATATGAATCAGCAGAATAGGCATTTAATGCAAAATGTTATCTATTATCTCTATGTAGGGGATAATGTTCGGAGCGACGCAAGACGTTGAGCGCGACGATACATGGACACTTACAAGGGAGACAGCACACGGAAAAATAAAGTCACGCACGTATAGTTACAATTATAAACACCTTTAATTATAATAAATAATTTGATACAAACTATTCACAAAATTAATCTGTTGAGCAAAGAGAGTCCAAAAAGAAAAGCGGTCATGTTATAAGAAAATGTACAGAGAAAAAATCGTAAGCGGTTTAACAAGATAGAAAGCGGTCTTATAATGAGGTAAATCAATTTACGGTGTAACTATGCAGTGTACTGCGCGAAAGTAGCGAGTGCGCCCGCTCCTCGAGAGCAGGCTCTTTTATAATCGATCTTTTTTCGCTCGCTGCCAATAATTTCAATTTGTATAAAATCTGACAGGGCGCCGAACTTTATTGGCTGCCACGCGAAGTGCTGGCGCGAGGTAAAAATTAGCGCGCATGATAAGCCAGTGGCCCTTACGTCATCGCATACGTCACAGCATCGCGCATGCCGTTTGCCTTATCGTGCGATTAACCGTCGAAGTTTTTTGCGCGGTTTGTGATTAAACTTGTTTGCGACATGGGCTTTGTTCGCGGAAGAAAAAATTGACATATAATAATATTTGTTACGAATTGCCTATATTTTGACTTTGAAGAAATAAATAATACGATATGTTAATTGAAATAAAATTGTAATAAATCTAAGCCCATGTCGCAAATTTCCTTTAAAAATTAAATGAATCGTTCAATGCATATGTTTAAGCGTGATCTCGAACAGATAGAATATTGAGTAATTTCAATTTGTAGAATTACAAGAATTACAAGAAGGGAAAACAAAATTACAATTATGGGAATTACAAGAAGTTATAATTTAAATTGTTGCACTTGATGACGACAAATGCGCAACCTACGGTAAGAAACGAAGATCGTAGAATACATTATATAATGGAAGAATAGGATGATAATAATATTGATTTTGATTTACACGATAAACTTAATGATGATCACGTTATATCTGCTGAAGAATTTGAATAAAAATAAAATGTTAAAAACATGAATAGATAGAACAATCTCATTTATTTCATACAATTACTAATCATATTATAAGATTCAAAGTCATATTGAATCTTTATGATTGTTTATTACAGGAGGAGTAGGATGTGGAAAAACGTTTCTTTTAAGAATGATAGCACAATAGAATTAAACGATATTATACTCTTATTATAAATCGCTTATTAAAACCGACAATCGTCGAAGTGACTGCTTTTACTGGTATCGCAGCAAAATTAATTAATGAGCATACCTTACACAGTGCGTTCTTTTTGACAATAGAAAAAGAAAAACCTACGGTGCATATACAATTAACAGTACAACGTTTCGAAGATGCAAGACGTAAATGATGGCATATTAAGTGGTTAATTATCGATGAAATATCGAAGATTTCGTATGAAATATTAAGAACAATTCATCTTCGTTTTCAGGAATTTAAAAATAATAATGAATTATTTGATGGTGTTAATATATGCTATTGCTATTTGAAGATATTATACAATTACCACCTGTATTATGCCAGTGTAAAAAGAAGTTGGTGCTTTAAACAACCTGTGTATTTTCAAGAAGAGCCACATTTATGGCAATACTTTGTTTTGGGTGAATTGAAGACTAATATGCATCAACAAAATGATGAAGAATTCATTGATTTGTTGAATAATTTGCGAATCGGACAAAAAACGTTGCAATACGAAATGCTATTAAATAGAATATATATTCTTTTAATTAATGAATTTGCTGATGGTGAAGCTATTTGTATATTTCCTACTACAGTTGTAACGGGCCGCTTCACGAGCGGTTTCGCGTGCGCGGATAGCGCAATCGGGATCAAATTTCGTGAAGAGTTGAAACACAATTACGAGACGTTAGGTAAAATGTACGTCGTTTTATTTGCCGATCGATGGCAATGGTCAGCTGTTACAATGATATGAGTTGATACAATAGTATTCGCAATGTTGTGACGCTGGTCTAGACTGTGTTTTTGCGCGTCTCGTTAAAGGGCCCGGCTCGTGGCGCGGGGAGCGTGCGGGCCGGTGCGTGTTGGCAGGCGCGAGGCGCGCGCGATAAGACGGGCGTGTGTTGTCAACGCGTGTTTATAGGTGCGAGGTGCGCGGTGGTGCGGGCGGCGGTGTTATTATCTCGTATCTTCGCGAGTGCCCTATGGCCGAGATGGTCTTCGATATCTCGCGACGTGATATTTACAGATATGCGCAAAAGCGCGTACAATATGCTGCCGGATGGTCGGCGCGAACTGCAGGGCGACGGCCTGCAGTTGGTGTAAGCGTCGGTATCGGGACGCGGTGCGTGTTCCCAGACAATGGTTCGTGGGATGCGTCGTACGCAGAGTTCGGACGGTCAGGTGTAAGGATCGTAAGGCTCGAGAATACTCGAGGAGAGCGGCAAACTCGTCCACTCTCGGTCTTTACGGAGGTTTGGTGACAGGATTCGTCTCTGGAGCAGATAGTCGAGAAGTCTCGACGAAGGCTGCGAACACGTCAACCTCCGGTTTACTGTCTTTCGACAGAGTTTCGGAGCGGTTTTAGAATTTGTCTCGTGCGTACAGCTCGAGCGGATTCGGTTGCCGGTCTGGTCTGGTACAGATTTGTGATCTGTCGGGCTTTTTATACCCTGGCGTTTCGGAGCGGCACCCGCGTCGTTTACGTCCCCCTCGGGGTGGGGGAAACGGCTCGGGGTTTTTAGTGTGGAGCGCTCGGCGTTCTTCGGGAACGCTCGGCGCTGTTTGGCGGGCGGGTATTTGTTTACCGTCGGTGCTGGTTGTTATTAAAAATAGGGCGCTAAGCGCCTCTGCCTTTGCCCGGCTGGTGTTTGCCGGGCGGCAGACTTCCGACTGAAGCGGCGCACGGAAAACGCGAAAGTGTTTCACGATAAACGCGAAAACGGTTAAAACACTCCAAATCTGAGGACCGGAACGAAGCAAT
>NW_026099244.1:0-9720 GCF_021464435.1 Cataglyphis hispanica | reverse complement strand
ACGTCCTGTCAAAAATTCTAATTTTATTTTCTTTTTTTTTTCTCTTATAAATAATCAAAGTTCAGCAAGCGCAATTTGAATAGCGCGCCAAAGATACGCCATGACACCTGATTTCCTCGAGCGCCGAAGCGTGGCACTTCATTAGCTCTTCCCACTATTGCGCGTCCCACCACTACACATCCCTACTCTCGGCAGCGGCCGAGCCGCCGAAACGAAGGAGCTCAGTGCGCGCTCCAACTTAGTCAGTCTCTCCCGCGCCTCCGATCGAGCAACAAGTCTCTCCGGCGCCTCCGATCGAGCAACAAGTCTTTCCCGCGTTTCCGATCGAGCAACAAGTCTCTCCCGCGTCTCCGATCGAGCAACCGAGCTCTCTCGCGAACTCAATCGACATCCGACTCTAAGTTCAAATTCAAATTCAACTCTATTTCTAAATCCAACTTCTAATTCTAGCTTTAATATTTAGTTTAATTTTATATAATCTTAAATCATATCTAATTATAATACATATTCTAAATCGATTTAATACTACAGTGTATAAGTACAAAATATAATTGTGTTATAAGTGAATCATTTTTCATTTTTTATTATATATCCTATCTCTGGATCCAACGTATTATCATGTTAATTCTCGTGATTCTGTGAGTAAGTGATACACATTCTAAATTCATTTCTCTACTCTCAATCGTCTGGTTAATCGTTTTTATTAATATACATCTCTATCTGGCTCTATTCAATCACACACACACGCACATACTTACGCTGATATACGATACCAGCAGTGCGGACCGCCGCACGCTGCTATTGCAAATCAGAATAAAAACACAAGATACTGCTGTGCGGACCGCCGCACGCCGTGTCCTCTGGTATTACACACCATTTTGATTAAAGCCAGTAATTATTTTAACAACTTAACAATTGCCTAAAACCAGACGAGGTGGAGTAAAGAATCGCGCGCGCAAACTTCTCCGCGAATTAACGCTACAACCCGCGGATTTTAATAATTCATAGTATTTCGGAGTAGAATCTTATTGTGATCCAGAATACGAAAAGTTGTTTGTAAATCACCATACCGCGACTCTCGCGATCGCGCAACGCGTCACCAAGTGCATAACTATTATCGAGTGGCCAGCCAAGTTAATCCCGATAACTATAGAGCGTCCAGCAGTCCCACTCCGCGAAATTAACGACAAGGACCCAAGGAAGGCCAGACATCCGTAAGCCAGGGCAGAAATCCCCTTTCTTCCATGCAACGTCATTAAAACATCGAGAAAAAGCCGAGCATCACAAGGTAGGAAATTATACTTATGCGCCCGCTATTATCGCCGAATTTATGCTCCGCTTTATATTCGGTCTAGGGAAGGAACATAGCATTCGACCCAGAAATACTTCCACAGTTACTGTATTTATTCCGTTGATTCGACGTATGAAGTTCCTCTAGGTAGCCTCCTTAATATATATATATATATATATATATATATATATATATATGTATCGGATTCATATTTTTGCTTAGATATGATATAGATAAAATACGTAGATATAACATACTAAATATGAAACATTTTTGAATATAAAATCGAATTCAAAATACTCCGAGATATCTCAGAAATCCTGGTTTCCTCGAAGAGTTTCACTTTTACGACTTACCTTTTTTTTGTGAGGCCCGATTTCACTTCGTGACCCATCCTTTGTTCCTCGAAGAGTTTTACTTTTACGACTTACCCCTTTTTTTTGTGAGGCCCGATTTCACTTCGTGACCCATCCTTTGTTCCTCGAAGAGTTTCACTTTTATGACTCACCCTTTTTTTGCCTGCATCTTGATTTCCCTTTTGACTCATCCTATCTACCGCAAGTAGCTTAGCTTTTTCTGACGCTTCCTCTGTTCGTGTTTAATATTTATTTAAATGCACCGTCTTCGTTGAGACACCCCCTCCCCCCTTTAACCGCGTATCCGTCGCGAATAACCTTGATCGCAGGTATCCCCGGGAAGAACCACGCGGTTCATTTGACCCGAAATTCGCGATCGTGTCCCGCGAAAATTTTCGAACTCTGCATTCCCTTTCTCGCAGCCGGAATTCGCCGGGACGTAACACCCCTCCCCACCACGCATCCAAATTCGAAGAGGATAAAAATAGATGTATCCTCTAAAGCGCGAATCAATCGCGTCCATTATCTCGCGATCGATCGTCTCTCGCGCGTCGCTCTCGATTCACGCGATGACTATTCTTCTCGTCCTAACGATGATGCTCATCGCCGCGACGTCCGCGACGCCGGTCGACCCGGTAAGGACGGAGGCGTTCCGCTTTCTGCGAGCGTACGGTTTTTTGAGATAGCGGGGAATTGCTGTCGTCCGATAACGCGACGTCTCTGCGCCGCGCGCTGTCGCTGTTTCAAGAATATTATCAACTACCTGGTAATGACGCGCTAAACGTCGATACGCTCAATCTTATGCGCAAACCGCGATACGTTCTAGCGGACATTCCCGATCGCGTGTATAGCTCATTCGCAAAAAAATGGCCGAAAACGAGACTCACGTGGAATTTTCAAGTGGCTAGCGAGGAACTCTTACGAACGACCGAAGCGGCGTTCGCGCTGTGGGCGGCGAGTTCATCGTTAAAATTCGCGTGCGACTCGCTACGTCCCGATATATTAATATCGTATCGAACGGGCGCTCACACCTACGCGAATCGAGAGAACGGCGACATTTGCCCGGCGATCTTCGAAGGTCCGGGAGGAGGCCTCGCTCACGCGTTCTTCCCACTGGAGAGGTCGATTTCGCCTGGGAGGTACACGTCGACGTCGAGGAACCGTGGCACGTGTTTCTGAACAAGAATCCTTCTAACAAGTATCATCTACTGCTAACGCTAACTCACGAGATCGGCCACACCTTAGGTCTGCAGCACAGTATGCGCAACGACTCGGTAATGTTTCGGTATATACCTGACAACGAGCTTCAATATCTGGTTAAACTAAGCGTGGAGGATATCCTCGGTATACAGAATCTGTACGGATCTCACGACGATGGAAATCGGCCCGCGATTCCCGCGACTACCGCGACGCCCGCTACCACCGTAGCGCCGACGACCGGTGTCGCACCGACCGATCCATCGCGCGCTGATCTTTGCGTCTTACGGCGTCTAGACGTGGCCTTAATAATGAATTGACGTTTGTACATATCCAACCGACGTAACGTATGGTCGGTCGACTTAACCGAAAGACTCTATGGTAGACCTATGACGCTAACGGAATACGCGACTTTTCTTCCGAACAACTTCACGCGCCTATCCGCCGCGTATCAAAGACCCTCGGGCGATCTCGCGTTCACAGACGATGCGATCTGTCTCGCGGAATATCCCAGTTTTAGGTTAAAACCTACATCTCTTCATAGTATCGGATTTCCTCGAAACGCTAAGATTAACGCCGCGATAAACGCGCATTCGGGACAAACCTACGCTATCTACGATGACAACAAAGTAGCGGAGATTGACGAATGCCGCATGCTGATCGTTAAACACGCTCCGTTAAAAGATATATTTCCCGGAATACCATCCGCGATAACGTCGGCCTTTCGATACATCGACGGTAATCTGTATTTCTTCGCTAAACGTCAATTTTACGCGTTTAACGAATTTAAGAATATCGTAACCTCGGCGGATCCCTTCGATCTACGCGTTCTCGGTATAGAATGCCCACGAACGGACTATTACGACAATTATGGGATCTCCTCAGTCGCGTCTATCGCCTCGACGACTCAACCGAGAGCACCGACGAGGACGACGGAAGCGACTTCTCGTAATATCTTTAAAAATAGAATACAAAGGCGCGAAGAAGGGGAAATTTTGACGCGGATATATAAGGACCGTTCTGCCGTTAAGCGCTTCATTATCAACGACGGCCACCGAAGCTCGCAAACTAAAAGAAGATGTACGCAGCAATGGGACTGCCGCAACAGCAGCACTCTTTCGAGGATCGATCGAAATTCGTCGAACGAAACCGCGAAGATAACGCGGGATACTCCAAGAAAGCTCGAACGGATAACGGGTAAGAACATCTAGAAGCTTTTCGCGAATAAATATTTTTATCATTTCTCTTCTCTACTTAATTATCCGCCTTCTACCTTCTTTCAGATAAAACAGCGACCGAATGTCGAGTGACGAACGCCGAAACGTGACGCGAGCAACGCGATCGCGCGACCTCTCAGAATCTTGGGAAGATGCTACCCATTAACGAAAACGGGATACAAACATTTGGAAGTCTGCATCAACGTCAGTCGACGATTAAGTCTCAGACGATGCACACTATGTATGTGCACGACAGATTACGCGTGTCACGCGCCTGTAATCGTAGTTCGCACGCGGCGGATAAACAGCGATAAATCGTCTGTCTCGGAATAACTCCGGTAGTCACACAACGGCACTGAAATATGTCTATTTCTATAAACGAGACCGAATCTTTATTTTCACTTGAATAGCGTACACGCGTCGAAGTACTCTGAGCGAAATGCGCCGAGCTCGGTTGTCGGCTTACTTTTATACAGTCGTCACCTTCTCGAAGGATCCAGAAGGTTCCAGAAATTTGCTCACTTCCGCCGACAGTTTTTATGTGACTTGTTTGTCGCAATTTATGTTGGATCCTTCGAGAAGGGCGACGATGTTTGTTGTTGCCGCGCGTTTTCACTCGGTCGCAGAAAACGCTGCCTCGCATCGCGCGCGCGGCGATGACACGGTCGCGCGGCAACAACATGCGAGTTCGAGATTGCTGCATCTCGAACATGATGACTTCTGGCTATTTTGACGACAGTCGTCAAAATTTTATCGATATATCGTATACTTTGACGACGTCGTCAAACTATCCCGGAACAAAGAATTAACTAATTTGACGACACTGTATATTTTGACGACATTATATATATTTTTTGATGATTTCGGCGACAGTAAAATTTGTCAAAAAAAAATAATAAAAAATATGATAAGATATATTGTCTTTTTTATTAAGAATTTAACATGATTTTTAACATATGTCGATCGCGTGAATTGATTATTAATAGAGAGGTTTCCTCGATCAGACGGTAATAAATAAATGTATACGAGATTTTTTTTATGAAAAAACGATGACAGTTCAAATTGTAAAATTTTGATTCTTTTAAAAGTAATTTTATATTATTTATTCACAGATTTTATATTTATATCTAGATTTGCATTTCAATAAAAGATAATTTTGTTTGTTTTAATTTAAATCTTTTAGATTTTATGTTGTTTTAGGAAAATGTATTGGAATTTATTTGCAAGAAATTGTTTACAGCATATATATAATTGCAAAAACATGAATTATATGCTTCCTGAGTAATATATGCTTTTGTACAACTTATAATAATATAATTATATATACGATTTCTATTAGTAATATAACTAAAGCTGCATACATAATAAATATTATTATAAAACTTGACTATTGCTTACAGATTATATATAATAAGAATTAAAATAACATTTTAAGGGTTGAAATAAAACTTTAAAAAAAACTTAACAAAGTTTATTTATTATATAAAATTTTTTATATAAATTATAAAGAGAATATTACGGCAACCAACATATAGCAACACATTGCATTCAATAACACATACTTTGATTGTGAAATATCGTAAAGAAGCTAATGTATCCATAAAAAAATCCTTATATTTTTGGATTACCTAGTATCAACAAAGACAGATACCGATATCTAAGAGCCTGTATTTTAATACGTAAATTTGCACGAGAATGTAACGCAAATCATTCAACTACTTTACGTGGTACAACGTTACAAAAACCTATAGCAACACATTGCATTCAACTCAATCTCAATGATACTGATTTCGGATCTTGCCACATTTATGGGTCATGCTGATAAAATACATAGAGACCATTATAGGCAACCAACAGCAAGCAGAGATGTACTTAAAATTTCTCAACATTTACACAGCGTTTACAAGAAAATTCACAAGATACAAGTAAGGAATCGGATAGCGATTCTGAAAAGGAAAATAAGCGAAGAGAACAATAATAATATATATATATATATATATATATATATATATATATATATAATTCTGATAAAATAGGTAATGTTATTTGAATTACGTTTAAATCGTTATATAAGAATATATAATTAAAACTTATAACATTAATATTTATTATTTATAGTATGTTTTATGTTGCATTGATGATTTATACAGAAAGTTATTCTTACTGTATTATTCATAAAAGTTATAATATATATTGTAGATATATCATTGTGTAATACTTCAAAAGATTTTATAAATAGTTACAAGCAAACGAATAAACAAGATGAAAAACAAAAACGTAATAGTAAGTAATTTTTCTTATCTATTTCCAACTTATGATTATACGAGTTTCAATAAAATACAAGCTTCTTTATCTTATCCTATAATAATAGTTTATTCTTAAAAAAGGAATCTTATTTATATTTTCAATATAATTCTAATATTTCATGTGTAATAAATGAGTGCATGTCATTAGAAATATAAATATCATATCAATCTTTTGACTTTAATTTCACGGCCACTTTCTAGGAAGACTTTGTGAAAGAATTAATGTTGAAAACACTTGTGGGTCATTGAATACACTGGATATGTTCAATAACCAGAAAATCTGAACACTGCTAAACCCAAGGATGAGAAATGGTCAGAATAGATTGACGATGCAAATTCAGTACAGATAAAATTTATAAAAAGATATATTTCTAAAGATATTCAACTGTACAAAAGATTTCCTTTTATTGGCCGTTCCCTAAGTGCTTGGGGAGCTCAATTTGTTAAATTCGAAATAGAAAAAATGAAGTATTTTTCTATTTTATCCATGGCAGAAATCCTCAATGGAAGAATCTCTATAGCAATATCTCGATCATCTCTGCAAATATTAATGATACAAATCTTTGTTATATTTTGTAGCTTTTCAAATAAATCTGTCAAGGTAAAGTCACTCACGAGACTACTTCAGTTGATATAACAAAACTTTCAATCTGTGTTTACTTTTAATGATTCAACACTTCCATTTATAGGATAAAGCAACTATTTTAATTATCATTTTTTATAATTATCAGAATTTTTTGTATTACATATTAAAATACTCATATTATACTCATATGTTTTATGTATATACATTATACCCATATATTAATACCCATTTTTTAATAAAATTTTATTGAAATTAAGGAGAATGTACTTATTTCGCATACTAACTTCTTTTTGTAATAATATTTGTATTTATATGTGAATTATTGTTGCACTATTATCTAATTATATTTACATACATATTTATATATAAATCATCGAATAAATACTGTACACGTCTAATGTGCATATGTGTAATAAATAATATACACAAAAAATTATACTGTAAAATGTGTATATATAATTACAGAATCCTCCAATAAATATATTTTTACTATGTTAAAAAATAAACATTTTACAGTGTAATTTTCTGTGTATATTATTTATTAGACTGTGTAATATTTATTAAACAATGTATAAATACATACATATATAAATTTAATAACATAATAGAACAACAATAATATATACATACAAATATTATTATAAAAGAAAGGAAATACGCAGTATACTTTCATTCTCTTCGATTTCAATAAAATTTTATGTTACACGAATATAATATAAGTTTCAATATGTGAAACAAGAAAATAATAATTAAAATCGTTGCTTACTGCTGTAAACTATATTATATAATTTGTTTTAATAATTGATTCATTCAAATATTTTTATGACAATACAGAATTTGATATCTTCTATTTCTAGTCTCAAATAAGTAAATTAATATTAATTAAATATGTGATGTAATTTAATATGTGATTTTGAAAAATAAAAGATGTTTGATACATCAATCATATTGACTTCAATTAAATTCGTAAAATTTTTAAACTTAAATTTAAACTTTAATCTTTAAACTTTTAGCGCTATTATAAATGATGAAGAACAATCAATAAACTAATTAATACAACATGACAAAAAATATTGTAATAAAACGAATTACTATGTAATAATAAAATTATAATTAATCGAAGAAACTAGTATAATTAGTTGCAAATCTGCTAATCTGTTTATTGCTATTGTTACGTCTCAACGTCAATACACAATAAAAAAATTATTAATTATATTTGTTTCGGGTCACCCTGCATTTCACCGGGTCTACCCAGGGACTCAGAGATTTTGTCAATGTGTCACTTGTTGGGTATAATTAGATAGGTCTTTTAACTTACGCAATATTTAAACCTTTACTGTATATTTGATTCCTTGCTTCTCAACTCCTTATGGTTAAGGTCCTTATGCAGGATATGGAATCCAGGTAGATGTTATTGAATTGGTAACACACTCAATGAATATATAAAACGTTTATTACTATTTAATATTACTTGTACAACTAATAGACACCTTGCGCGTGTCTCGTAATAAAGTCGGAGTCTTGGTAAATTATAATGAAGTAATTATAAGACCGTACTGGTCGTAGCGTAGAACAATAGAAAATTCTAAGTCCGTATGGACAAATAAAGAAGCTTGACGACGCGGACGCCGGATTACTACTCGGAATTAGAAGACCGCTCGGGCCGGAGACTCTACTAGTTAGTATGACCGTACTGATCGAGGTGATGAATAGTAATGAGCTCCGCGACTGCTGCATCGGACTCTCTCGGTTATGAATGGAGTAGGTGGCGTTGTTGGTGTACTAGGTGGGGACTCTCCTTTGTGGGGATATTGCACGGGCCTTCTGTGCGTTGCATCAGCCTCCAAGTGCTTATGCACTAGCTATGCCTTTGTCTTCGGGCTGGGTCTTATCAGCAGGCGGATAAGAGTATTGATCGGCGCGCTAGTCTGAATTCTTTACAATACATAGGGTGTACTATTATAAATGTATTATATGACGTTGAATAAATGTTATAACTATTAATTTAAGCTCTTAATCTTATTTCCTATTAGTGTATGTGTATGTGTAACGTATATATGTATGTGTGTTCTATTCTATAGCGATTATATATTGCGAATTAATTTTTTATACTTATTAAATATACTTGCTTATATACTAGGTGTCCTAAAATTAATTAATTCTATCTTACTACTATTTTTTAGATGAATAAATCTCAGTGCCTTATTTATTAGTCATATGAGCGAGAGCATATACGTTAAGTCTATATACCGGGTGATCAAAAATTAATTATTGAATAATACTTTAAAATTTATACATATGAATTTAGAAAACGTCCGCTACATATGTTATATTTATTTATCATTATTTATAGAAATTAAAAATATGCGGGGACGTCACACTATTATTATTATTATTATCAAGTAAAAATCTTGAAAATTATTATAGTTATTAAAATTATTATATAATTTCATAGTTTATATATTGAAACATACAACAATATAAAACTTTGTTAAAATCAGTAAAATGAAAATGTGTATCCTACATATTTGCTATAAAAAATATTACTGTAGTGATGCAATAAAGAAATGCAACAATATTATTATCTCGAATTTTTGTTGCTAAAATCGATAAACAGTGTTTTATATCATTTTTTAACATAAAAGTATATTGATAGCATTAACATAATTGGGATGTCTGAATATCATATACATTTTTCTTCGAACTTAGATATTGTTAATGTTATAATAAAACCAAAGTCAGCATGGTTTGATATATTCTCATGATC
>NW_026099243.1:0-9918 GCF_021464435.1 Cataglyphis hispanica | reverse complement strand
TTTTTATATTATATTTCGTTAAATTTAAATAAATACAGACTGCAAATTCAAATTTTTACCTGAATGTCACAGAAATGTCAACTTCTTCGTTTAAGAATCCATTATGGAACTCTACAAATGCTCTGGGAGATGTTGGTTTGCTTAATATGCTCTCTAGAAATTTTAAGATTGCACTTATTGTTATAAATACATAAAATCATTAACGTGAGCATCTTAGTATTTCAGAAGAAAAATAATTTTAAGTAAAAATAAAAAACAAAAATAAAAAATAAACATAAATTGCAAAATATTGAAGTTAGTACAGCAAGTGTTGACTTTTAAAATAATATAAAAAAAGTTTGAGTGATTTATAAGGATAAAAAGTAATTGTTATTTTAAAACAGAAAAATACAAAGTTTCTAATAAAGCATTAAATGTCTTTTGGAAAATCTTATTGATTAAAGAATTAGAAGTATAGTATTTGTAATTGTTCTAAAAAAAAGAAAAAATAAATTACCCAAATAAAATGATATAATTGAATGCTTTTTATTAAATGTTGAATAATTTTACAAAAATATATAGAGCTTTTTCTCTTTTGCGACAAAATGAAATTTATATTCTTCTTGCTGTTGAAAGATATTTTTTTAAATCTATATATTTTTATCATCTCTTAAATAATATTTACAATTTTTTGTTGTAGAATTATTTTTTAACGATTTATGCGCTATTTTTTGCAACTTACCAATAGATTCTGGGATTACAGACATTTTTGCAAACGGAATTTCATCAATTTTGTTTCTCGCATTTACACTATCGAGATGACTTGTGAATGATGAATCATTGTTCTTGGACACTAAAATATCCTTGATAAAGTATAACATACAAAAAGATTTAAGTAAGCATCACTGGACCAAAAACACGGCAACTTCCGCTATTTTTAATGATAAATAATATTATATACAAATAAATAAAATTGCCATGAAATTTCTGGTTTGTTTAATTATATTGGCTTAATATTTTTTCTTATACTTCTACTGATTAATAATGTGTTAAATATAGTGTAATGTAGTTAAATTTTTTAAAATCTGATTTTATTATTTTTTAAGATATCTTTTGGCTTATCAAACGATATGATTTTTATATAAAAATAAAGAGCTATGCAGCATCAAATAAACGTCAATAAGATCGTCTGGATCAATAAGCATATTATATAAATTAATATGTGATGGTTCAATTCTGGATGTTTGTTAATTCAAACGGTCTGCTATGCATGCAGCTATGCTCAATTTTTGAGATAACAAAAATCACGCAGAATAAATTAATAAGGATTATTAAGAATTCATAATAGCTTCTGTTAACAAATAATATATGTAATAATAATTATTAATAAAAATATAATTCTTTTAGAAAACAATTTTGTTTAACGATTTGGTTTTCTTGGTAGGTTTGTTAACTTTTGTAAATAAGACTTTATCTTAACACATACATACTGTTTCAAAAATTTATTTGTTATTATTAAAGGTATTTGCCTTGCAAATCACAATTAACAAAAGACTTTGAAAATTAATCTTTTTAATAAACATTATTTAATATACATTCATATATATGTGGTATCTACATATTTGTATAACTTAGAAACAATTAACCGTCTCAAATGCGAGATAATCGTTATTAAAAATTTCACTTTTTATATCTATGTGTCGAATACGCAAAAATACGAAAATTTTGTATTTTAAATTTTAATAATTAGAAAAATAAGAAGAAAGTGATAAAAAATCTATACAAAGTAGGAGGACACTTTAAAAATTCTATTTAAAAAATCGAAATTATTTACTGTTTAGTTTTAGAAATACAATAATAATAAAGATTTCACAGTATCATTTTATCCTTGTTATTCACCGAAAAGTTAAACAAGGGCAGACGATGCTTGTGAACGTTGCGAACAATTTGCGGTTGATTTGGCAATAGCGTACAGAATATCCAAAAGTTTTCAATTGCTACAACTGTAGATAGTCGGATGTCTTAACGTTAATTTAAAATATAAAATTTTAGATTGTACTATTGCGAGATAACAATCTTAAAGTTTTATTAATGTTTTTTTAAATGTTATAAATAGTGTCTTTTTATGATCATAGAAATTTCTGTACTTAAACTTTTATCAAATTTCTTTTCGGTTATAATTACATTTTTTAACAAATTCTGGAAAACGATGATTTTATAATTAATCTACGATACTGAATAAGTATGAATATATATAGTCATATAATATATATATGTACAATTAAAATTATATATAAAGTCGAAGGGGCGTAGCAAAATTGGCTGGTTAGGTTCATTATATTGTTGATTTTTGTGATCATTGGCTTTATTATTAGGGTCAATTGATACGAATTCCATTGTACTTATACTAGATTATCTTTTGATATTTAACAACTCCATTCTATTATATATATATGTATACGTATAAGTATCCTTAACGTAAAAGAGATGATGATTATTTTCTAAATTAATTTTTCTACGTAAAAATTAATTTAGTACAAATTATTAATATCAAATTACTAAATAATTATAAATATTTTAAAAACAAATAGCTCTTAGTAATTAAAAGAAAATTATACAAAAATGAGTTTAAGTGTATCTAGTCATATGTGCTAATTTAGCGGAGAAACAGAAAATCTTATTAATACAAAAAATATTTATTTTTAAACACAAAGCTAATGTAATCAAATTTTAATATATCATCTTTATTAGGCATAATTTTTACTACATAACATCTATTAAAAAAATTTTTTTTTAATTTATATGTGTCTCCTTTTTATAACATTACATATATTCTTCTACTCTGTTTTGTGTTATATAGTTTTATGTTATTATTATTCAGTATATATATTTTATCATATACTTTTTACTTACTCAAATGAAATGTTAGCTACAATAACATTTAATTTTATTCAACAAAGCAATCTCTTACCTGCATGGAGTCTAAATCCAGATTCTTTGACTTGATATCCGCTCTCACTAATATTAACACTTTTAATAGTAAAACATATATTGTCTTCAACATAATAATTTTTTTATGTAAATACTTGCGCTCAATCAGTTCCCGTACAATCCTTGGCAATTTAGCTATGAATAGTGATTTTATCAATATTCTGGATAATGCTGATGTATTAATTAAATCGATGTTCCTTTATGTATAATATTTCTTAAAATTTGATTAATGCATCAATCAGAGATCTTTTCTAATGCTACTTTTCAAAATTTATTTTTATAACCAATTACACTGCATTTTACAAATTATCAAGTTATAAAATTTTTGATTAATAAATACTTACTTATTCCATAAAAGTTTTCCGTGAAACGACGTTGAAAACTAATATATATGCATTTGATTGTATCAAACTATAATATAAATATTATCAATCTCTTCTTGTATAGTTCTTTTGATATAATTTAGTAGCAAAGCAATCAAATGAAAAGAAACTTGAAATATATAATTATTGTTCGAGAAAATTATAAACAATCAGAAAATTACTGACTTATAAATCATTACCTTTCTTATTCATGTAATATATGCCAAATTTTACAAGATCATATATATTTTCTATATCTGTTGATTAAAAACCACATCTTTGACAATAGTTTCTTTTGTATTATATATATGTGTTATATATTATATTATATATATATATTATATATACTATGCATGTTTTTAAGAACTCACTATTCGTGGATGGCGTTCTTGGATAGACTGAAACGTTTTTATCGTGCGATTCGAAACATCGAGCGATGCATAACGCGCTTGCGTCGTCGTAATTGATAATCATCATAAAAATCATAGGCCCAACTAATTTAAATTATGGACTTTTGTCAAATTCAATCATTTTTCATGTGCTGCATTTCACTTATGACTCATTTTATTTTTATAAAAATACTCACCGCTACTTTAAAAGAGCTACATTTTTAAATTTATTTAATTTCATATTATTAATATTATTAATAAGTAATTAATTTTTATATATAATATACATTTAACTTCATACATATATCGCGACAATAAACTTCATAGAGCGTATTTCGCATAATTTATATATATTTAATTAAATCAAGGAATGACAAAAATCTAAAATAATAAATCACCATGTTGTTGCTATTTTTTATCAGCAATAATTATTTTTATAATAATATTTAAAATTAAATATATTTTGTCCGATACCATATCGTACAACTTTTCAACGATCTAAATGATCTGAATTAAGAACGCGCAATTCAATAATCGAATTACAGGCTCGAGTAATTAACTTAACGAAAATCTATATATATTTTGTGATACATCAATCGTTTAACAAATAATTTATAATTTAAAATATTTGTAATACTTTAAATATTTGTATAAATATTTTCAAATATTTGTATACGTTCATATCCTGCGCATACATATATCATAGTACATGAAATAAATTAGCAACAATTGCTTCGGAATGACAAATTGCTGGAAGAAATATAAGATGTGTGAGAACACACATTTAGATTAACTTCTGATTAATTTAATCGGTTCATCGATACCTACAATATGTTTTCAATGTTTCCAATATTGCTAAAATTATTAATTTTTTTGTTTAACCTATGGAAGAAAAGAGATTAAGAACGAAATGAATTTAAAATTGCTATCTCAGATGAATTTATCGCTGGTCGAGTTTAATCGGAATGTAGTCGTGTAAAAAATTATTCTTTTCGTAATAAATTTGTGCAATTTCTGCTATATTCTCTTTTATATGCATTTTTAAAATAAATTCAGTTGTACACACAGATTTTGAATGAAAGAAAAGGAAAGAAATAAAAAAAATTAGAAAATTTAAAACATGTAATTTTATAAAATATAATTTATAATAATTTATTATAATATAAAAATATAAAAATAATTAAATAATAAAAAGACAGTGCACAAAATTCATAGTGTGTGTTACTTAGGAATGGACAAATATGTAACTTTACAATATATGTAAAAATTCAAATGATCCATGAGATGTAAATTAATCCAAACATTTATCATAATCGTTTTCTAAATTATGCATTAATATTAAAAAATGTTATATATATTAATGTAATATAATTGTGTATTTTATTTAAGCATTAAAGTACAAAAAAATAGAAATATAAAATATAAGCTGGTCATATAATATAAAATAGACATTATTTCTAAAACTATTGTAGCAAAATCAAACGATAAATTATTAGAACCATAAGAAAGAAAGATTTTGTTGTAGTTATTTGAAAGGACCTAGAAACAGTTTCACGTTATTTATTGTTATTAATTGTAAGAACTTATTAATTGTAAGAACAAGTGCTGTATTTTCTAATCATTGCAGTCATTAAAAATATAAAATTGAAAAATATTTTTCTTATTTTTATTGATAAATCTAACATATTAAGATTAAATTGAAAACGGCAAAATATTAGTTATTTATAATTATTTTTCTTACGTTTGGCTTTTCATTGGATCATTCGCAGAATGATATTATTAATTAATTTAATTTTTTTATAAGATATCCATTGGACTCAGTAAGGTATCTTCTATACTATTTCTTATAGTTATAATATTTTTGAGACAAAGCTTAAAGTTTGGCCTATCATTTGCTGGATTCCAGCAACGCAGCATCAACTCGTACAAAGTCGGTGGACAATTTAGAGGCATTGGCAACCTGCCTTCAGCGCGTACATAGTCTATCACTTCCAGATTAGTCCTGCCAGTGTAGGGATGTTCACCCAACGATGTAATTTCCCACATTAGAACCCCAAACGACCAAACATCGCTCTGAGAAGTAAATATTCCAAGCATCAAAGATTCTGGTGCCATCCAACGAATAGGAAGCAGACCTTGCCCTTTCTAAAACATGCGATTTTAGTGAAATTAATGTTCTAATTCAAGTTGTCAATTTTAATTTAGAAATATTCATGCTAGAATGTAAAACGTTTATTTATATCTTGTTTTATATAAATAAAAATATTATTTATGTTATATTTATTTTTATTTAAATGTTCTAATTAAAATAAAAATGTACCAAATTATTACGATAAAAGAAGAAAAGCCAAACATTTCTAAAAAATTTATTTTATTTAAATAATTGTATTTACCTTTCGGTAATAGTCATCCTTGTAAACGTCTCTAGCTAGTCCAAAATCACCGATTTTGACGATACGATTCTCGCGATCTCTCGCGGATACTAAGCAATTTCGACACGCAAGATCTCTATGCGAAACGTAAATCTTCCAGATAGCAACATCCTCGCACAACATCTTCGCACATCGCAAACAAATCTTGCAGACGTACAGCATGCGAATCTGACGGTTGAATTTTTGATTATCTCTCAAATATTGTAACAAATCACCAATTTCCATTAATTCCAGCACAATTAATGGAGATTCTTGGTCTAAGCAGACGGCCAACAATCTTAGCACGTGTTTATGTCGGAAATGATTCATAAGTCTGGCTTCATCTAAAAACTTCTTTTTCTCTTGCGAAGAAGCATTTTTCGAAGCATTTTTATGGCAGCAGGTATCTCTACGCCCGATTTTTCGAAATTTTTACTTTCTCTCGATACACCTGCATAATATTTGAAATTAATTTAAATTTATATTTAATTAAAAGATATATAGTTTAATGTTCAAGGAATATTATTTCATTTTATTGTATTAAATAATTTAGCGAAAAATTCACAAAGTGGAATCCATGTGTATTGCTATCTCACAAAACATTGCATCTTGTAACATTTTGTAGAAAATTATTTATAATCGTAGTGTTTTATCGAGAAATGTATATTATTTCAAATTATGTTGATCTAGAAATTAATGAATATCATATTGCATAAAAAATTAATTTTTACCTTTCCAAATGCTGCCGCTACCTATAAGTTTTCTAGTCTGATTTGCTTCACGTTCGATTTTGGTCAGTACATATTCATCTGAATTATATTCCAATGTAGGACTGTATAACATATTGACTTGAACGTTACCGTTTGGTATCTCATGTAGAATCGCCAACTCGATGTTGCGTCATTATTTGAGGCAAACGTTGTTCGTTACATTTGTTGTGTTGTTGATACACTGTTACAAAATTACAATATGTAATAATATGTAATTTGCAATAATATGCATTGCAAAATTTACATTTTCTCTTCAACAAATAAGTTAACTGTTCTTAAAAAATCTCTATATTTTAAATTAGATATAACCTATTTTTACTATTAAAGATGTGTATTTAAATGTGTATCACAAATATACTTACAATAGTAAAAATAGCAGACGCAAATTATAATAACTATAGCAACAAGGCCTGATATATATTGGTAATATTGCGTAACACTGTTACCTGAAATTGCTTGAAATATCACCTTTGTTATGCAAAATAAACCTTAATATTTTTATTTTATTTAAAACTTACATTTCTATTTGTAACTTTATTATTAAAAATTACTAAGTTTAAAATTCTATAAACATCTTTTATATTTAAAATATGCATAAATTGTTATAATATCTTCATTTGCATACTTGTAAGTGTTGAAAAAGTAAATCTTCCATCAGATGGCCATATAAAGTCTTTCTCGTACTTGGGATATTTCAATATCAAACGAAACTCGTATAGAGTTCCCGGTAGCAAGTTGTTTATACAGTACATTACTTTCCCTTCATTATTCACCTTAAAATTGTTTGCAATTTGCCACCTCTGCATCTCAACATTTTTGTATTCCAATTCATAATGAACTGTCAAATTAACGCTAGGAATCCAAGAGATATTCATACCGCTTATGTTAACTTCGTTCAAAGTTATATTGTTTGGTTCTGAATACATATACAAGATTTTGCTCAAACTGTCAGTATAATGATTGCTGAAGTTTGTTGGATACACGCGTACATATATCTCGTATATCTGTCCTGGTATCAACGATTCGAGTAATGTGAAAAATTTGTCGTCTACCTTATGTTCTGTTTTATTGATAATTAAGGATTCGTGTATTGTTTAAAAAATAATTGACGTCCAATATACTTCGTAGATTACGGGCACGCAATTTAATTTCTTAGGCGGCATCCAAGAAACTGCTGCTGTAGTAGGTGTCAGAGCCTGAATTGTCACATTTTCTGGTGCGTCGAGTTTGCCCGATTCAGTTTTCAATATCACTTTCGAGCCGAATAACGGATCTATCGATAACCGATCAAAGTAAAAATTGCTTAAGGTTAACTGTAATGTGTACTCTGTAAGCGGCGTTAAATTTTGAATCTCGTAATCTCTCTCATACGTTTTTACGGTGAAATTATTGAACTTGTTAAGCTTATTGTCCAAACAATAGCTTACGTAGATAGTATATAGAGTGCTAGGTAAGTTGTATCTTTTGCATTCGTTCTTGGGGACCGGCTCGGGAAGATTTAAGATAATGCTGTTTGCCGTCACCAGAACTATTTGTATTTTATAAATATTTTTGTCAGGTATCAGGCATTTCTTCGAAGGATACAATTGCGAAGATTCACCGAAAGTATACAATTTATGAATGTCGAAAACCGTACTTATCTTTTGGATGTATTTGAATGCACCTTTGCTCTCGAGAAGAGCATACTTTTTTCAAGACAAATGTATAAGCATTGTGTCTATAATACTTGCTGTCATATACTGTCATGACTCCAGAAATGTAAATGTTTGTCTTGTCAATCGTTAAAGATGTGAACAATGTTTCATTGCTAATTTCTTTGTTTCGTAAAATCAAAGTGCACATAGAAAGATTAATGTTTGTCACAATCAATAGATCACGTATTATCCAGTAAATCAGCGGTTCCTTAGTATTCATGTCATCAATTTTTGTATCTCTAATTTGTGATCCATGGACTGAAAAAGAACACACAGTAGACAAATTTTTTGAAACTTTTTGAGCGTATTTTCCATCAAGGTCCGACTGCATTATCTGAAGTTTGTTATATATAGGATAATTAATCCAATATAAAATTCTAAAAGACATAACAATTATTTCATTTATTATAAAACATAATTTTACTACTAGCAGAAAAAAATTCTTACATATAATAAATATTAAAAATTCTAAAATTAAATTTGTTTTAATTTATTATTTTATTATAACATTTTATCTTTATTACAAAGCCATATAAAATTATTGACAAACTACAAATCAATACAAATTTTAATAAAAACGTTATTCATTTATTTTAAATTGAAAAGTTAACATACCCCATAGATGGTAGTACATTTAGACCGAGAGCATGAGGATTTTCTGTTTTTGAAATTCTTTTGTATATGGTGATGCCACTTTCCCACATTGTTAAGTCGAACTTAATTAGGTCACCAAACTTGAAATCATATTTTTCCACCCAGTAAAGATTTCTTGCTACCCAATCGATGCAGAGGTTGCTCACAATGTATTGAAACTTAGCTATTTTTGTATTATTGTTTTTAACAACTTCAAACATCATTAGGTCTCCCTTAATGTTGCCCCAATAAATTTTATGTTCCGCTATCGAAGTAAGCAATACTTATCACGTCATTTTGTTTAATGAGACTAACGTTGCTTTTAGATCTAAATCCCATGCTTTAATACTATGTTCAGCAGTTCCATTACAATCAATTTTGGTATTGGATTTTCATTCGTAGTCGATACATCAATTAAATCTGAATAAGGACTCGCATCAACTTTAGTGAGCGCTCGTACTTGAAAATATAGTACGTCGTGTTAGGTTTTAGATTGTTCACGACGTGCTTCAATATTGTAGCTGAGCTACTTTTTGTCCTCACAAACTTGTATCTTTTTAGGTTTTTGATAAACCAACACTGCACTGTGTATCCTTGTATTACTTTCTCCAAATTTAGGGCCGATTCCATCTATAAAAAAAATGATGTTTTGGTATTTTTATATTTTCTATGATTATAACAGAATCAAA
>NW_026099242.1:0-501 GCF_021464435.1 Cataglyphis hispanica | reverse complement strand
GTTAATGAGAAAAAGATTGCTCTCTACTTTTATAGGGCAACCTGCTTTCACCGGCTATACCCCAGGGACGCCGAGAGCTAGGATCTAGCTAGCTAATCTAGTGGATCTAGGGGAATGATGTAGCGCGGAACTAGTTGGTTACTAGGAAGTTTCATTAGGTATTTTAGGGATATGGACGCAACTAGGTATATGTAATTCGAAGGTTAATCAGGTTTAAAGAATAGAATTTTAATATTATAATAAAAGAAAGATATCGATTATGTTTGCGTTTTTATGGCAAGCCCGCTTGTATTGGGTTCACCATATGCAAGGGGCTTATTACTTAAGATATATATATATATATATATATATATATAAAATATATATATATATATATATATATATTAATTAGAAACCGTAAGAGTTAGAGAATTCAAGATTTGAAAAGGAACATTATAATAGAAATTAAGGATAAGCTAATAAATTGTGGACACTCAAATAATAGAGAGTTAGTTAGATCGA
>NW_026099241.1:0-502 GCF_021464435.1 Cataglyphis hispanica | reverse complement strand
GCTTGATGAAAAATACACTCATTCGTTGAATATCTTCAACTATGTTTGCCTATATGTGTGTGTGGAGTAATAAGCTTTCCGCGCTTCGAGCTTCGAGAGCCTACCGTGGCGACTGCATGCTCGGGCTAGCATTTCCCGGTCCGTGTATGAGCAAAAAGTACCGCGGCCAATTAGCTGATAAGGAGCCGCGGAAGCGTCGCAAGTAAGCGTATTCGCGGAGGTGAGCTCGCGTCAGCGTTTTTCGAGCACCGCGTCTTATGAGCATATAAACGGTGCTCCGTGCATGCTTATACTAAAAATAAGATATTCGACTATCATACAATATTAATTTACGAAATGTTTATATATATAAGTATTAGATATAAGAAGAATATATTATTATATATAAGAAGCATAGGAGATTAGGAAGGGGTGAAAGAAAAAATACTCTGGGTTTTTTTTAAGGTAGAAAAACTTTATATTTTGTTGTGCCCTTTGGAAAGGCACGGGTAATTTTGGGATC
>NW_026099240.1:0-507 GCF_021464435.1 Cataglyphis hispanica | reverse complement strand
TAAAAAGTAATAAATTTATAAAAGAATTAATTACCTTAGTGATAACAGCGTTATCCCTATTTTTGAAAGCTCATATTGAAAAAAATGTTTGCGACCTCGATGTTGAATTAAAATAAAAATTAAACAGTTAAGTTTAACCCTTTGCACTCGAGGCTTTTTTCGCTTGCGCAAACCAGCAACTCGAGACGATTTCGGCCAAATTAGGGAAACATTTTACAAATACTTTAAAATCATTTACACATAAACAAACAAACGTATACAAATAATAAAATTTCACCAATTTATTTATTTTTATATCAAAAACAACAAAATTTGAGAAATATACTCTGTAATTAGTTTTTGTATGATATTTCGTAAAACAATGCCCAAGATGCATCCTAGATTTATCAGGACACGTATCACAATTGTTACGTCTCAACGTTAATACACAATAAAATAAATATAATTATTTCTATTGAAATAACTATTATTATATTTATTTTTGGGTCACTCTGCCTTCACCGAGTT
>NW_026099239.1:0-512 GCF_021464435.1 Cataglyphis hispanica | reverse complement strand
ATATATTTTTTTTCTGATATTTAGATTCAACTATTTTATACGTGTTTAATTATAGGTTGTTATAGACTTGGTCCTACAAATAGGTAAATTATGTAGCGAAAGCAAAAAAACTAATATGAAGTTCTCTGGTAAGTAGAAAAACATAATTTGTCATACGGACTAATTGTAATTGTAAGATTATATTTATAACTCATATGGAGCTTTTTTGTAAGTGAAAACATAATTTAATAAAAATTATGGAAAACTACTTTATACAATTTTATAATATAATATAATATACAATATAGCTTGCCGACACATAGCCTTGCACCGAATTAATAACGTACGAAGGTCATCAGGGAATGGTCACCTCGGCATTGGTGCACATGCAATACAAAAAACGTGGGCAGAATAGATTCTCTTGTCTGTTCTTGAAGATTGACGAATGGAACAAGATTTTATACAACAGAATCTAAAGAATGACAATGTAGATGAAGAAGATCGGATAAATTTAATCTTAGATCTGTACCGTC
>NW_026099238.1:0-10037 GCF_021464435.1 Cataglyphis hispanica | reverse complement strand
ATAATTTGAGCACGATTGAGAACGTGCATTTTCATGTAATTCTCAGTGGTAAGATAAAATGCAATTCTTTTCCAATTATCTCTATCGTAATTGACTCGATAATGTCCTATAAACAATATATAAATTTAAAAATGTAATCAGAATTTTCTATTAATTTTTATTCTTAGGTAGTGTTTTAAAACATACATGTAACAACACAAATATTCTTCTACAAAGAGAGATTGTTTTATGCCAATAAAAAATGCTTTACATATTTAATTAATAAATAAAATATTTAATAATATTTGCACATATTATCAAGAAAATTAAATTGTTAACATAATTAATCATATTGTCGTTTGATATAATGTAGAAATAATGAGTTAATTCATGTATATGTGTCGACATAAATTTTCAATTTTACTTTAAAAAATTTAATTTAAAATAATATTATTTTTTATAACAGAAACAAAATATAAATAAAATTATCTACAATTTAATTTTTTTAAACAAGACAAATTAACAAGACGAATTATTTACTCATAAAATGTGCATTTTATATATATATATATATATATATATATATATATATCATATATACATTGATAATAATATATTTATAAAAATCCTTATTAATTTATTTTAATATATTAACAACATAATTATAATAGAATATTTTAAAACATAATTTACAATAAACAATTATATTTATATGATGAGTAGACTATTTTAAGTAATTTATAAAATAATATAGATAAAGTAAATAATATAAAATATCAATACAAAATACACAAAAAATATATATATATAAATAAATTAGTTCAATATTTACCAACTTGTTGTATGTTGAATATCAACCAATCAGTTGTCTTTAATTTCAAATTAAATAAATAAGAGGACGATGTGTTTAACCAATAAGAAGGTAAAGTATCGTTAAAATTAATATCGCTTTGTGTAGTATATGTCAGAGGTACGCAATAATGATATGATGAATTATAATTTACTATTAATACTTCAATCTTGTCATAATGATCATTATAATTTCGCTTGATACTTATAGTAGGATAATGCTTTTGCTTTGTCCATGGATCCATTATACGAATCATGTCTAATATTTCTGATTTGTATTGTACTTTAAGTGTACTAAGATGTGTGTCAACTATACTTTCATTCAAAGATCTTGCCAAATTTTTGTAATCTAGATCGCTAAATTCACAAAGTTTTTAACATCAAAAAATGTATTTTTGAGAAATTATGACGGGATATTATCAAAATATATAAAATTGTTTTATATTAATTTAAATATATATTTTACATTTTGTTTATTAATTATTATCATATATCATGTATTATAATTTTAATAAATGTTTAATAATATCTATTTAAAAATAACAAAATTTGATTAATATTGTGAAAGATAAATGCATATATAAATGCACTGACAATGAAGAAAAGTTATTAACTTCTTTAATTAATTAAATTTGTTCAACTAATTATGATTTCTATTTCTTTAATTGAAATATTTAAGATATAAATATAGTCATGTTACATTTAATATGTTCTTTTATTTGACTTATATATTTAAATATTTCAGTAAAAAAAAAAACAAAAAAGATACTATTTAATTAAGACAAAATTAAGCAAATTAAAATTTTCTTCAGTGTGCTAATTGAAATATATCTAATTATATTTGAAGTAAGCAAAATTACGTAAGATTTAAATAATATAACATAAGTTAAAATAATAATAATTGTGCATTAACTAAGCTTTTTGAATAAAGCGAGAAATAAAATAAATATTATCTGCAAAATTGTGATAAAATTTGGATTAATAAAAATAAATGCAACAAACAAAAAATTTATTTTACGAAAAACTATTTACGTCTGTATATAAGCGCGAAGATGATTAATTGTGAGAAAAATAAAAAAAGCACTATAAACACTATAAGCACTATATTTTATAAAATTATCAAATATAATATGTTTAGATTTCTATTGTATATTAATTATTATAATATAGCATATTACTTACTTGTTTATTATATATGTGCTTATAAACTTCCAAAATATATTTTCAGAAAGTGCGTTTTGTAACATCCGCAACATAATAGATACTACAATGATTTATAACATAAAAAATCAGATTAATGATAATTTAAATATATATATATATATATATATATATATATATATAATTTATTATATTTTTATATAAATAAATTATTGCATTTATTTGTAAACATATTTAATTTGCTAGAAACTTAATTTTATAAATATCAGGTAACAAATATATGTATTTAAATATGTATAAAGGGATGCATATTTAAACACATCCATAATATACATATTTCATAATAAAATAATATATGTATGATTATGATATTTAATTCGATTTTGTCAGCATTCGTTTTTCTTATTTCTTTATAACATTTATGTTCACAAACAAGCAATTCTCAATTATTGCTATATACCTTTAATGCAACGGGGAAATTCATAAGAACTGTTGAACGAAGATGTATAAGAAGTGTCGAAACCAAGAACTTCAGTGAAAAGATTGTACCATAAACAGATTCATTAACTGGATATGTGGGAGTGCCTATTAAAAAAAATTTGCAGTAATTATATTAATAGAATCACAAAAATGTGCACTTTTGCAACACGCACTAACGCTGCTACTTTCTAAACATCTAAGAAGAAATTATTGCGTTTACGTTTATGTTTTTAAAATATATAATAATTATGCTTCTTTTAGAATAATGTACAGTATATATTTTTCATTAAAGATACTTTTGCAATAATTTTAAAATTATATTACATACGTTAACATTACAGTATCTAATGTAAGTATGTATAGGTATAATTTTTATGTACTCATCTATTCCATTATAAATTTTATAATAATATTTAAAACTTTCTAATAAAATTAGCATAAAATGATTTTAACAAAATAAATAATAAAAATAAAAGAAATATTTAATATTGTCTCAATATATATATATATATATATATATATATATATATATATATATATATCATATATAAATGTTAAAATTATATAAAGAATATGCGACACATAAAACAATTATAAATAAAAATACTTTAACCTTATCGACAGCATCGATTCCTAAAAATCTAATAAGACAATCGTTAAACCAAAATAATGTCGACGCCGAATTCAAATTATAAACTTTATAAAACCATTCCTGTGACATTTTATATGCTATTAGATGAGATATCTCGATTTTATAAGCAGCAGGTTTTAACTTTGTATCATAAATAATGTCTTCCTCTCTGAAAATAATAAAAAATAGTTTCTGACAATGTTTCTTTATGTTATTAAAATCTTGGAATTTAATAATTATATATATCAATATATTTAAGTATATTAATACCCATACATAATATTTTATCTAAAATATTAAATTTGTACATAATAAAATTTTATGTAAAATGTAATTAATTAAATTAAAGTAAAATTAACTTAATAATTTAATTAATTAATATATTTTTAATCGTGTACTTACCTATAAAAACTAATCCCAATAAATTATCCATATCTTTATCCGGAAAATTTGGAATCGCAAAATGATTCACTTTCGAAATTAGATCTATACGTTTCCATTTTTTTCTAAGTGCAATGCAGCATGATGAATAACTTCTTCAGCAAATGCTATGCCCAAAGCGGAAGAATTTCTATACCACACATTTACAATATTATTAATAGACTTGTTACAAAAATTAGTCACTATTCCTACTATGAGATAAGTAGGCAGTAAAGATGTAGTTTGGATGTGCGTGAGCATCGTGCCTTCATCATCTTCTTCCACTTTTGTACCTCCATAATTGATAAAGCTACGTATTCACGATCATGCTTTATAATAATGTTAAAGGTGGCTTGCAAAAATTCGCTCAAGCGAGAAAACACTTGTCGGGCCCCAAGTATATCAAAATGCGTTGGCATTACCCACCTATTATTATACATTACAAGAATCAAATAACAATGAATTTTCAAGTATAAAAAGAAATATTATAATGATTTTAACTGTTAATCACACTTTAATACAATATCTTGTGTTACTTTGCATAATATAAAATATTTTTTTTATATTATTCGAAAATAAATTTAATTATTTTTAATCTTTTAAATTTAATGTAACCAAATTTTTCATAAAATTATATATTTTAGAAAATGAAAGAAATGTTATAGAAAAAGCTTTTCATATTAATTAAAACTTTATATTCATCATTATTATCACATATGTTAATATCATTATTATATGTTAATATATGAATTATTTCATATTTCCATGCATTTTATGACAAAATCACTAAATCAAATTTTAATTTATATATATACATATAGAATTAATCATACATAATGTTACGTACGCATATATATGTATATATATACATATATATTTAGCATTTTAATAGTAACTCACCATTTATATTTTTGTTTGGAAAAAGTTGTCAACTTTGTATCATGATTTATAATATCATGATATTTTATAAACAAAATGTAATGTTCTGGTGATGCAAAATTTATGTAAAAATCTGAACACTTTTATTCGTATTCTTATATAAATAATTTATCGGATAAACAATAATTTCTGTATTGTCCCCTTTGTAAAATCTTGGCGGATTATCAGTCATAATTATATTATTTATACATTTAACTTTTGAATACAGTGTTAGGTATTGCTTTGGTACAAGAATCGTAATGTTAATATTACATTCGCCGAAGAAAGTATTTATTTCGATATCGGGCTCAAGTTGGACATTATAATGTACTGATATTATTTTATGAAAGTCATGTAAATGATATTCATATAGTTCAATTTGTGTATCAGTTAAAAGGGTCTTTGCACTGATAAACGTTAAACAATAGCTAAATAACAATAGCTTTAGAAATATTGTCATGTTAATTGTTGCCTCAGATACCTGTTGAAACATAATTTTGTTAAAAATAGAACAAAAAGGAAACTAAATTTTACAGAACTTTCTTTCTTGCCAAATTTATCTAATTGAGATACAATTTTCGATATATATTTCGATATATATTTATAAAATAAAAACATACATTTAATTATAACAAAACTTAAACAGATTATTAACTCTTTTAATTTAAAAATTTAATACCACTTTTTTCAGCTTTAACGGAAGATTGCTTTTAATTTGCAGCAAAGAAAGAGTTATGTGGTTTAATATATTATTTTATACGCGAGTATAAAAGTTACATGTTGTTACATTTTGTTTTGTATCTGTCCTATGATCAATACAGTTCTATTTATTTTTTCTGTATTATATGGTCGTTACTTATTTAGTAAAATTAAAGATATACAAACTTTATTTTGTACATTTTCTCATAAATAAATCAAATTAATTATTCCTTTAATTATTTCTTTTCCTTTTTTCATACTTATTATAGTATACATATATATATATATATATATATATATATATATATATATATATATATATTATATTTTATATCATATTTTTAATTGTTGTTATTATAAAACTATTTTCAATTTAATATATTTAAAAACTCTATAGTAGATTTTAATTATACAATATATAAAACATCAAATAAATAGGGGTTTTACATTTTTAATAGATAGTAAATGAATATCTTGAACATTATATTTGATATCTGTGATATAAAATAAATGTAATCTTAAATATATTCTAATAATATCAATTTCTGCTGATAATATTTCTGATTAAATTTTTGATAATATTTTTCTGATAATTTCTCTGTAAAGTAAATATAAATCTAAAAAAATTTTGCTTAAGAATTTTGCTAAATTTTTGCTAAATTTTATATATTTGTAAACTAAGATATTCAAACATGTACGAAAACAGAAAAAAAATTAAGAGAAGATATTTTATTTCTAATAACTTACTCTATATGTTGAGATATGTATATCAAATCTTTTGTAATAATTAATTGTAATAAATTGACAAAACTATGACTAATATCACACTGTGGTTTACACGATTTTATCATTTCAAAACATCATCAAGCACTAACAGTGTTCGGTACATGACATTACAATAAATACGTATGTTATGTCAACAACTTCTATCGCTACAACTAAGATCGTTAACATATATTTTTATAATCATTATTGTAATAACCGTTATTGTTAGTACATAATCAAATTTGTATATAAAATATAAGTTTTATATAATTTATTTCAAAATGGAAGCAATTTATTAATAAAAATATTTACAGAGTTTAGTTTCTTTCACATATTTATACAAATACATAATTTTTTTATATATAATTGTTTCTCCTATTTTCATTATCTTTATCAAATTTATATATAGTTAAGAATTTGTCAAAGGCAAATAATTTTCTTTAATGACAGAGATATTTCTTAAAATTTTGGGATGTTTGTATATTTTTATATTAACATATAATTAAATATATTTAACGTATAAATTTTTAAATAAAAATGTTTGTAGATATGACAGATTTTGACTATATTATAAGCATTTATCAAGGAATTTATGTAATAAAACAAATTCTCATATATTTTTAAATATTAAATAATTTTTATAAGCAAATATCATAATTATTAAATATATAAATAATGTAATTTGTATCTAAATATATAATAAAGTAAATAATATAATAAAGTTAAAGTTTAAATTAATGTTTAAAGTATTATATATTTGTGCTGCTTAAAAAATAAGTAAAGGAAAGATTATATTAACAAGGAATATTGTTGGACATCTCAAAAGTAATATGTATTTGCAAACAAAAACAAAATAATAAAATATATTGATAAAAATTAAATAAAAGTCTCAATTACAAAATTATAGAAAAAATAATATAAATTAGAGTTGTACATATTATAAATCAGAAAAGACATGTTAATAAAGATAATATATTCTAAGTTTTATATTTATAAATTTTTTAATATTAATAATGTATATTAAAATTTAATATTTTATTATTAATCTTTATTTATACTCATATTACAATGTTTTAAAATATTGTCTGTAATTTTTATTTTTTAATAAATATATAACATCGATTAAATTGTAATTAACATTTTCATATTTTTAACATTTTAAATATTTTTATAGTAATAATAACTATATTAATAATTAAAAATGAATTAATTTATATAAATATCTGTATATATTTATATATTTATCCAACATACATATATATATATACATATACATATAAATATATATATATATATGTATACATATATATATGTTTATGTATGTATATGTAGATATAGCATGTATGTATAAGGTTAAAAAATTTTAATTATAAATTATATTATATTATAATACATGTTTTAATTAAAATAATAAATTTATTTAATAAATTGTAAATGTATATATATTTCACAAACAAGAATTTAATTTAAAATTTATAATCAATACGTCTTTAAATGTACTAATGACACATATTTGTTTTCTATAACGAAAATTTTAAATGTTAAATTTAAAAAATATAATTTTTTGTTTGTGTAAGTAACTATATGATTTAAGTGTTTTTTGTTTATAAAAAAATTTTCTAAACATTATATTTGGTAAAGTATTTTTATAAATGCGAGTGCATCATTAATACGCTTTCTTAATAATAATATAATAATAAATAATCAATAACATAAATAAAAATAAATAAGAGTTATGTAAAAAACGTTTATAGAACAGATAGATATGTGCATGTCTACGATATTACACACGTCTGCGCTCTACATTTTTTACTTTTTACTAATTTCACAACTGGAGAAAAGCTTGTACGAATTCATGTTGTTTTTTTATTTGTATGCGACGAATTTTTATCTTTTCCTGAATTTTTAATGTATTTGCTTCGTATTCCTAAAACAAATTATATCAAAGTTTATTTGTAATAATTATTAAGCTATAATAAAATAGTTCTAAGAATAAAAAAACTTTATTATTATTGCATAAGCATTGGCAAAAAACGATATATATTTTCACATGATTATTAATGTAATAGAAACTTTTAAATTTATGTTTAAATATAAATATGTAATTCTATTGCAATATATATATATATATATATATATATATATATATATATATATACACATAAGTATATAGATAACTATATATAGATACATAAGTATATATATAATATTTTAATTGATAAAATTTACCATATGTATATCTGACCACACTTTTGAGCTATGTGCAAAATGTACTTTCTTCCTCTTCAGATCAATCTTTTCTTTGTTCATATCATGCAACACGAAATTTTCTAACTGAAAAGACCATTTTGATTTTTACCTTTAATGAGTAATAATTCAACAGTTTTGTAAGAATCATACATAGATAAATTTATGAAACGTTTACCATAGTAAGATGTAGGTCATCATATAAATGATTAATAATAACAGTTAACGTTGCAACTGTGTTCATTTGTCTATATATATATATATATATATATATATATATATATATATATATATATATATAAAAGAAAAAAAAAGAAAATATAGAGACAAAATTCATGAGTGTATATTTAAGAGTAATGTAATTTCATAAAACAAATATTATTTATAATATTTATAATATTATTTATAATATCATTACCCGGGTATTATTTCTTTGTAATTATTTAACATGTAATTACGTATATCATCTTTTTTAACATGTTTTGCAATCATAGTCAAAAAATCATTGATAAGGGCCAATCTTAAAATATGATTTTCCGAATTCGAATTCATAATCATATTTCTTAAGTCTTTCAAATGGGCTTTAATGATATCATTATTTTGGATGCAAGTCAAGAATTTAGAAATTCTATGATCACTGTTTTTCACCCAAGTAAAAAGCATATTTGTCCAGTCAAAGTAGTGATCCATAATGGAAATCAAACCATAACAGTATGTCCATTCCTTCCACCATGGCAAAATTCTATAAAATGTCAGAAAAAATAAAATTCTCTTATAAAACTTTAACATATAATTATGTGTAATTTAATTTAATAATTTTTAATTTCAAACATTGTATGAAATATAAGACGTTAAGTATAAAAGTATTATAAATGTAATGAAAATAATTACTTATATTCCTTGGGGTGTTCAAAATTTAACATTAATTTATTTCGGGCTTCTTTTAAGCACTCATTGTTGCCTAATAAACATGACCATTTTGCAGCTTCTTGTCTTAAACATTTTGTATGTTTCTCAACGGCAAGGTAATAAAGTTCTGTGTGTCTAATTTTATTCAATATTGACTGTAATATATTTTGCAGCTTTACCTAAAAATTATGGTTAAATAAAGTTTTATATAAGTTTTTGTTAACAAACATTTGTTATTATCCTTATTTTTGTTCTACTTTTATAAATCATTATCAGATTATTAGATATAAATTGTGCAATATGTTTGCAAATTTTTAAATAGACAAAGTAGCAGAGAAAATGTATATATATGTATGAAAAATATTATACTCTTTCTTTTTTAATTTTTTAATTTTAAAATCTAAAATTTTATAATATAATTTAATGTTTGTGTTATATGTATTCTACTTTTAAAAATGATTCGATAAAACAATTATTTTGCATGCATATTTATCTGACAATTTTATTGAATATATATAAAGTAACAATAATCCTCACAAAAATGTTTTTATCAATATTATCAAGAGTAAAAATGCTCGACATGTATTCTAGAGCTTTGAACATAGGATACCAGGCCACATAATCTGTCTCTTGCTCTAAATAAGTCACGATATCCCAGAATATGAGAGGTTCGATTTGCTGTGCCAGCATTAAGTGAAAAGCATCATCGATAATTTGAGCACGATTGAGAACGTGTATATTTATGTAATTCTCAGATTTTAAATAACGTGTAATTAATTTCCAATTCTCTTTATCATAATTTACGCGATAATATCCTATAAAAAATAATAAAATTTTTAATAATTTAAAATGTAAAAAAATCAAATAAAATTTTAATTGAATTTTTTTCTACTTTAATACATATATAAATCGTTTAGCATGGCAATCGCGAATCTGTCAAAAAGTATATTTGATACAATATATGCTTATTGACAGGATC
>NW_026099237.1:0-513 GCF_021464435.1 Cataglyphis hispanica | reverse complement strand
CACACACACACACACACACACGGGGCGGGAGGTGGGGGTGCAAGGAGGGCTTTCTCCTCTCACACCCGCCTTACTGATAGGCAGGGTGGACCTTGTTTTACAATGTAGCATGTACTTTGTAAGTTGTAAAGCAAAATCCTGCCTACTAGCGGACTGGGTGCGGGAGGGGGGCCAAAGCCCCTCCCTTGTACTTTCTTGTATGTGTGTGTGTGTGTGTGTGTGTGTGCGCGCGCGCGTGTGCTTCCTGTGCATGTACTTATGTATATTTCAAACTTTTTTTGTTAATAATTTTTTAATAAGCAATGAGCGACGATTAAATTAGAAGAAAAACTCAGAATTATTGTTCTTGACAACATATATCAAGGTCATTGAAATCGGTGAGGTCGGCGCTAATATGCATATTTACCTAAGATTTTTGTGTTAACGCTGTTACCGTCTTTATACCTCCATTTCCTCGAAAACTATTATTCGTACAGTGAAAATGTATAGAGCCTAAAATGTTTATCTCTGTGA
>NW_026099236.1:0-516 GCF_021464435.1 Cataglyphis hispanica | reverse complement strand
TGGACAAAAGTAGTGGGTTTTCTGAGATTTGCTCGTGCCTTTGATCGTTCCAGTTCTTCTCTTTTATTTGCGTAACACCGCTTGCATGCGCGTCTAAGGCTTTTCCCCAAATTATTTCTGCGAACGGCGATGCAATGCGTATTTCGTCGAACAGAAGGCAGTGTTAAAGTCACTTTTTCTTCTTTGGGCAATCTGATCACTTCCTCATCGCTGCTATCCGAATTTGAGCAACTAGCGTGACTAGTCTTCCTTTCACTGCGATATGAATCACTGCACACTGACTTTTCATCTTTCTCTTCACTATTGAAAAATTATGGGCAGAGATATTAGTTGTACTACTCAGTACACGGCAAAGATTACAACTGCTCGTGCAGAGTAATAACGTGATAAATGAGGATCGTAATAGATATCGGGGTGAGAGTACCGAAAGAAATGTAAACAGACATGCGGTAGCAGAGCACGCATCTTACAGTGGCACGGGTGGCCTGACGGGGATTTTGTTGTAAACACGCGTGG
>NW_026099235.1:0-520 GCF_021464435.1 Cataglyphis hispanica | reverse complement strand
TTAAATTTTAATTTATTTAATTAATTACAAATAATCATTTTATTTACTTTATTACAACTAATTTTAATTTATTTTTTTTAATTTTTTTAACTTTTCATAATATTAAAATAATTATTTACAAATAAGTAAGCTAAATTAAGCTTTTAGGTTCATACCCTAAAAATAGATTTTTTTATATTTCTCTTATTTATTATTTATAAAAATTTTTTCTATAAATTTTTCAATTTAAAAATAATCACTATATAAATAAAATAATAATAAATTATATATATATTAAGATTTTAAGTTAAAATTAAACTTTAAACCTTCAAAGTTTAATATATAAATCTTATTTTATAAATCTTATTTTATATTAATAAAATATAAATAATAATAATTTAAATAAATATATAATAAATTATATTTAATAGAATTAAACTATTTCTAAAAATTTCAAAAATTTTTATGCCTCATACATTAAAATATAATTTAATTATAATTTTATTAAATTTATAAATTATCCCCTATCTTATAATTTAAA
>NW_026099234.1:0-523 GCF_021464435.1 Cataglyphis hispanica | reverse complement strand
GTCCTGTGACAGTTTCGCATCCTAGCAATCAATGGACTGTTCCTTTTTATTACGTACATATATTCGCATTGGCCGATCTTTTTTAATTATTACTCGATAATTATTGCGAAAATCGCAAAATGATAAAGAACTTTTCTTCTCAGTTTTATCTGCTCCACCTACACACCGATGGTCGAGTCCGGACACCCTGTATACATCATAGACGTATAATATGTAGATCGCGTGTCTCTACATTTCCCGTAGTCAGAATGCGTCAAAAAATAGAAAGAAAGCACATTAATTTATCTTTTTCTAACGACATATCATAAGGTAAAGAAGTCTTCGTCGACTGGAAAACAGAAAAGTAGAGGGGATGAAAAAACGAAGATAGAATGGTGATACAAAGCATGCTAGCTTTAATATTTAATGATTTCCACTATATACATACATTTATACATACATACATCCATACATATATACATACATATATGTATACATACATGCATATATATATATATATATATATATATATATATATATATAT
>NW_026099233.1:0-526 GCF_021464435.1 Cataglyphis hispanica | reverse complement strand
AATCAACCAATCAATTAATTCTAAACCAAAACCACCTAGACCACCTAAAACGATATAGCATTTGCGTTCCAAGCAATAGTACCGGGGATGTGCAAGTATAGGCGCCAAGGGTTCATTTTTCTTTCGAATTTTTATTATTATCTGCAAGTAATATTGATCAATACAATATTATATTATATTTTGAAATATATATACATATATATATATATATATATATATATATATATATATGCAAATATAAAATCTCAAAAATGGGCGCCCGTTAGTCTTGTTGCATTACCACTTTTGCTACGAGAGGCCAGAGCTTTTCAGGCCGTATTTCGGCCGTAAAGCGATTATTACATTAGAAGAACAAGGATAGCGCTCGTTTGTCGTTCCTTGTTGACATTATCTTCCACAATCGCATTTTGCATCCGTGTATTCAACACATCGGTGTGTGTCTTCATGGATGCTACACACATACGCAATGAAAGAGAGACGAAGATGGCGCAATTATCTCTCTTTGTCTAGCGATCAGTGTATTACC
>NW_026099232.1:0-528 GCF_021464435.1 Cataglyphis hispanica | reverse complement strand
TATCGCCGAACGACGAAAGAGACCGAACGAGGCATTATCGAGAGCATTATCGAGGCGCATTATCGAGAGCGTCCCGCTATCCTCGCTCCCGAGAATTACATCGCGCTAAAAGAATAATCGCGACGCGTCATCTTCGCTCCTTAAAACTCGCCCGACGCTGCGACACCTATTAATAAGCGGCGCGCTCGAAGCGGCGCCCGTAAAAGAAACCGCGATCGACGCATCGCCTTCTAATTAGACGCATCGCGCTCTAAGCCGCGCCGATAAGAAAACCGCGAATCGTTCTTCGAAACCACACCCCCCTCGCCCCTCCTCCACCCCTCGCCTACGACGGCGCGCGCGACAACCCCCCTCCTCCCACGCCTCCCTCGCCATACGTACCCCGCTCCTACCACTGTGCCGTCTCCTCACCACCAAGATATCTTTCTATCTTACTTTTTTATATACCCATCTCTTTTACTCTTACAGCGTTTCTTAAGAGTGAAGTGGCTTAGAAGCGGCCTAGCTTTCCTACTGAACATTTAGTAA
>NW_026099231.1:0-530 GCF_021464435.1 Cataglyphis hispanica | reverse complement strand
AAATTGCATCTTGTGTGAAATAACCAGCATCTGGGAAAGAAATCTTGAAATCTGGGAATATTAAATAATAAAAATTTTTATCAATTTTTTTAGCAATATTTTCTAAAATTTAATAGCTTTTACTTTATAACTTACGATTTATATGATCGCCTTTGATTCATGCATCTAATAATTGATAATCGAGCATTTAAAGTTTCACTTATTCTATATGATAATTAACTGATAAACTATGAAGCTTTAATATCAATCTTGTTACTAATAAAATACTGATAAAATATAAATATATATAAAAATGATAATATATATATATATATATATATATATATATATATATATGTATATATACTTTTATTTTTATATAAAGTTCCCAACTTATTATTATCAACTTTTTAATATCAACATGCCAAAATAATTTTGTTACCTATAATATGCTGATAACGTGTGTGTATTTATATATATATTTGTGAATTTATATATAAAGATGGAAACATACGTATATGTATTTATTATCAGATAATAACTATAAGATC
>NW_026099230.1:0-533 GCF_021464435.1 Cataglyphis hispanica | reverse complement strand
AAATAAATAAAAAATTTATATAGCTTATAAATTGAAGCATAATATTGAAGATATTAAGAAAATAAGGTTTATTTGTAAATAAAATATCATCGTATTCTTTAATAAATTATATGAAACAAAAAAATTAAATATTTATTTATTAAATTTATAATTAAAGATTTTAAATATAAATAATTAAAGATTTTAATATTATTTTTATAATGAAAATATAATGTTTTAATTTTAAACTATATAAATAAATAAAATATATTTAACATTCTTTATAAAAAATTTTAAATATATTAATATTAATATTTATATATATATATATATATATATATATATATATATATATATATGGAGATGATGGTGTGATGATAATGATGAAATAAAATGAATTTTAATTTTGTTAAATTTTGAATTAGAAGTTCAATTTAAATTATTTCATAATAATTTAAGAATTGATGATATGATTTAGTTGAATAATTAGATGACTAGTTTCTTTTTTGCTCTTTCATTTATAATAATATGAGAAATTAATCCAAATCCAAGGG
>NW_026099229.1:0-538 GCF_021464435.1 Cataglyphis hispanica | reverse complement strand
TATATATATATATATATATATATCAAGACGAGATAAGCAGACAACAGAGCATAATCAGAAGAACGACAGCTCTCACGCTCGCCGAAAATAACAAACAACGTATCGCGCTCGACCTTTTAACCGCGAACAAGTGTAAAGTGTATAAAGTCTTGTAAAATATATCAAGTTATACCAGAAGACCGTGAGTATCTTATTCAGAGCATGGATCCTAATCCTTTGAGCGTGCAAATCCCGGACAACCCCTTCCTCAGCGGCTAGGGGCACAACAGTTTGCTAACAAATAAAATATTTCAACTTTCTTTGTTGCTATCACACTAGCACATTAAGGGGATCCTTAAGGTCTGTTTTACCGATTAAAACGCGAATATTAAGTTAAAGTGCATAATCTTTTTGTTTATTATAAATATCGATAAATCCTTTTCCATAATTAAAGTATATTTAATAACGTACTCGGGTAGATATGATTTCATATAAAAAGTGAAAAAAAATTACAAAATTACAGTTTAGTTATCGGCTTCTGCCGTCAACATTTATTTAA
>NW_026099228.1:0-539 GCF_021464435.1 Cataglyphis hispanica | reverse complement strand
ATATATATATAATATATATATTACAATAAAACTCACCTTTCTTTCCTTCCACTTTGGGAGAGGAATCTTTTCGGATATGTCCGCTTATAAATTGTGGCCGTCGTCGCGCCAGCCGCCATGATCCCGGCCGTCGTCGCCCCGGCCGTCGTAGCCCCGGTCGTCGTCGCCTCCACCGTCGTCGTCCTGGCCATCGTGGCCCCGGCCGTCATCATTATCGCCGCCGAAGACGCGCTCTCCGGCAAGCTGGTTGCTCTTCGGGCTGAAAAGAAAAATATATTAAATAAAGAAATTAAAGTATATTCTCTCTCTTTACTTTGTAAAAGAAAGAGAATATATAAAAAAAAGGAAGGAGAAAAAAACAAGAGAAAAAAATTAGAGAATAAGATTAATTTTTACATTCTCAATTTACATTATTGTAATTTATGTAGCGCATATATGTATATTTATTACGATACACATAAATTTCAATAATGTATAATTGATAATGTTATTTATAATAAATAAAGGTACTCACTTTGCTTAGTTTGTCACCGGCTTCA
>NW_026099227.1:0-10261 GCF_021464435.1 Cataglyphis hispanica | reverse complement strand
TCCGGTAAAACAGTTTGTCGATTTTGCAAACGACAAAATGTTTTAAGCAAATCATCTGTATAGCGCATATGCGAAAACGTTCGACGCTCAATTTATTTTAAAGTATATTGTCGAAAACCGTAAACTTAGAGCCTAAATTAATATTAAGCGGCACAAAGATCGTAGTATTAACGGTAGGACATACAAAATTCATCGACAGTGTAAATTATATGCCGATGCGTTTATCCGATTTACCGAAAGCTTTCAGATTGCAGAATACAGCAGATAAAGGCATTTTTCCACATTTGTTTAATATTGTTGAAAACCAATCGTATGTCGGATCCTTACCGGACTTACATTATTATTCTCCGGAATCAATGAAAACAAAAGAGCGTGAACGCTTTCTTGCATGGCATACCGATATGCGACAGAAAACATCATGTTTGATTTCCAACGCGAAATCATTCGCTATTGCCGTATTGACGTCGATATTCTTCGACAAGTGTGCATGGCATTTAGAAAAATTTTTATCGATCGTGGAAATGTGTGTCCGTTCGAGGAATGCACAACTATTGCTTCGACGTGCATGACTGTTTTCCGAAAAAACTTTTTGCACTCGAATAGGCGTTATTCCGGCAGGTGAATACAGAAAAGCAAATAATCATTCGTAAAACTCTACAGTGGTTGATATGGATGGAACGCGAGCTCGGCCATTCTATAAATCACGTAAGGCGCACGCGTGAATATCATACAATCGACGGTACGCTCGTCGATGGATATTATGAAACGTCTGATACGACAGGAACGACACAACGACATGTACTGCAATTTCACGGATGTTTTTGGCACGGATGCCCGTCTTGCTTTCCTTTGAATCGCGACAGACTGATTTCATCATCGGATTGTAAGGATACAATCGACTCACGTTACGAGCGAACTCTCGCGATCTCATGGAGACTGCGTCAACGAAAATACTCTGTAATGGAAAAGTGAGAATGCTCTTTCGATCGCAATATGCGAGATAATCGAAATGCGCGAAATCTCGACAATCACCCGCTGGTGGAAACATCTCCGCTCGATCTGCGTGATGCATTTTTCGGTGGACGCACGGGTAATATCGTGACGCGATATTTTACAGACGTAACGCGAGGTTACAGATACGAAGAGATGAATGTTCCATATTAATCGGGAAGGCACCGAATTATAATTTTAATACATTGGAAGAACTCATACATTGTAGAGTATTCGCTTCGCGTAATCTATTTCATCCCGTACTCCGATATCGCGCGAAGGGAAAATTACTTTTCGCATTGTGCCGCAGTTGCTGTGAAACCTTTTCGCAAACGACCTGCACACATGACATGCGGATGAGCGCGAATTCGAGGGTATTTGGGTGTCCTGCGAATTACGCAAGGTCGAAAAAGATTATCTCGTGATGGCGGTAAGTGAGATTTGGCAGTACAAAGTCAGCCAATTCGATCACACGATGCGTCAAGGATTATTCGCCAAATATATAAATTCATTCTTGTAACTTAAGCAAGAGGCCAGCGAATGGGGGGAAAACGATGATGATGCTAAAGAACATTATTTACGGGAATATGAAAAGATCGAAGGTATTGTTCTCGATAAGCATAACATTGTGCGAAATCCCGGCTTACGTTCTGTCGCGAAGCTATGCTTAAATTTTTTTTGGGGGAAGTTCGGCCAACGATTCAATTTGACTAATACGGAAGTCGTGAGAACGCAGCAACGTTTTATGACGACTTTACTGACGAGTGCCGAGCATGAAATAACTGATATATTACCCGTGAACGATGAGGTAATATATGTTTCATGGCGACTGCGACAAGAATTGTTTCCTCCCGGTGACTAACGTCGTGATAGCGGCTTATACGATCGCACAAGCTTGTTTAACATTATACTCTTATTTAGAGCAATTAGAACGTCGTGTTTTATATTATAATACAGATTCATGTATCTACGTAAGCAGCGGCGATTCGAACGAATATGAGCCGTGTACAGAAAAATTTTAGGCGATATGACCGACGAGCTCAAGAGCTACGGCAGTGGCAGTTATAACAAAGCGTTCGTATCCGGTGGCCCGAAATTTTATGCTTATATTGTACGCACGCCAGACGGGCGAACGTACGAATCGTGTAAAGTTAAAGGCATTACTTTAAATTATAAAAACTAACAGCTTGTTAATTTCAATAGTATTAGCGATTTATTATTAGCTAAAGAAACAGAAAATGAAGAGAACGACGAAAAGCCGAAACTTCAATAAATTTATGATTCAGAGCAATTCGACGTACCGCGTTTCATGAGTTAATAACGCGGGATGAAACCAAAGTATGTGAGCTTGTATTATTAAAACATAGATTTATTAATAGTCGTTGTTCACTACCATACGGATATATATAATAGATAAATAATTTCTCATATTCGATTTTTCTCGACTCTCGCACTTTTGTTGCTGTATAATAACTTACGAATTCTCATATTTTCCGTCCATTAAGAGTTAACTTTTTGTAAATGTTATAAATATTATATTTAAATGTAAGTAATTTGTAGAGAACATTATATTTCTGTAGCATAAATAAAAATGTTATTAATTTTAAATATTGACTAAAAACATTTAATTTTTTCGTTTTTTCTTCTTCCTTCTTTTCTTCCTAGACTCTGCGACGTCATAGCTCTTTAAATCTCCGCTAGCGTATTGTCTCCAACGATGACGTCGCGTTTACCTGCGTTGCATGCCTCAATCGGCGGGACAGTCATGTCCGAACATGAACGCTTCGTATTTCGTCTGTATACCTAAATATCTGATAATTCCACACTAGCCGATTTTTCTTTTTTCAGCAAGAAGGATAGGAGAGAGCAGGCGACACGCGCGGTGCAGCACGAGGATTTAGAAGGGCGGTCGAAAGGGAGAGCCGTATGTCGCGCGATATTTTTCGGTTTTCCACAGGGCGTGAGAAGGAGGAGGGAATGCAATGGGACAACTCTGCTGCCTTCGGCGGTCGATATTTTATCGGCTGTTGGCACGTCGGACATTTTATCGACTTCTCTCTCATGCTATTTTCTCTCGTTTTTTCAGCTCGTCGGAACCAATCAAACAGCCGGCCACTATAGGAAACCAATCGGAGCGCTCGGCCCCTGGGCCGGAGAGATCAACTCGTCTAAATGCCCCATCTAACTCTCACTCTTGTAAAATTTCAGTTAGCCCACCGCAGTAGGACCAGAAAAGCAGAGGACCCAGGTTCAAGCCCACGAGTATTTCCAGCCCGGTAAAAAATAAAAAATAAAAAAATTTAAAAATTTAAAAATTGTCTTGTGAACGTCCACGAGTCCCCACTCTTTTTTTCTCAGATACATGCGCAGGGGTGGCAAGGGAGGCGGGCTCACAGCGGGGGCTGGGGGAAAAGGGGGACATTCCTGTCTCACCATAGTGGCCCCTAACTACTTATATAACACAAAAATCATAAATGTATCTCTAAGTTAAAGGCGCTATTAATGTGCGCTGAGAATACGACCAACTTTAGTCGTGTTACTAGCACATTTATCTGCGCCTCTAAATGTGGCGCTTTAAATGTACCTCTAAATGTAAGCTCAGAATACGGGGCCTTGTGTGTAAAGTTTTTTTTTTAATTTTTGTATATTTCTTTTTCCATTCTCTGCAGCATTTTAGCATTAAATAAATAAATTTTGCTCAAACTTTTACAATAACGTTTAATTTTTAATGTTTTGTTTTATATTTTTCGATGAAAATTCATGCAATAATGTCGAAATGTTTTTATAGAAAAAATAAAGGAATGAACAATATTTAATTCAAGAAATATGTTAATCAAAATATAATGACGATTAATAATAATAATTAATAATAATAATTATATAAACAACAAATTCACAATAATTAAAAATTTGTTTTTAATGTTAATGCTAATTGTAAAATGCTGCCAAAGAAGAAAATTATAAAATTAATTGTAAATGTGCCCTCAGGCACATTTATACGTACATTTATATGTAATAGCGACACGTTGTACTCTGGTTTGCAAGTTTGATTAATTCTGTCATTGTTATATAGTTAATTTCATTAATAAAATTATTATAAATCAAGTTTTATAAATAATAGAACTTGTTTTCAATAATAATATTAATTGGTACATTTTATTGGCACATTTATATTAATAATAATATTAATTGGTATATTTTATTGGTACATTTATCGAAAATAAGATAAATGTGCTATAAATGTGGTTCAAAATACGATTTTCACTATAAAGTTGCGCATTTAAGCTAAAATGACGATGTGCCTCTAAATGTCTCGCTAAATGTGCGCTCAGAATATGACCATATTTATCGTCACATTTAAGGCACATTTAGAGGCATATCTAAAGATAGATGTGAACTCAGAATACGAGCCAAGGATTCTAGCCAGCGATCTCATACTCACAAGATTTGAGTGAAATATGTTGAGCCACGCCGTCGATTCAATTATTGCACATCACGAAGCCGTTAAGTTCTTTGAAAATCTTTTACATTTATTTTATAACGAATGTGAGAAGTGTATTCTTTAACACAATTTATTTCTCATTGAGGATTATTCATAGAAAAATCGCCGTTTAATTCGATATCGGACATGTCTGGCCCTTTCTTGTTAGTTATTTACTTCTTATATTTTGTTATTATATAATTTATTATTTATTATATTTTTATTATTTATTTTATATATCAAAAAGAAGGATATATTATAATTGTAATTATAATTGTTTTTATTACATATTGAGATATAAGAAATTTTTTTTTATATTTTGTATATTTATATTTTATTTTTTGTATATTTGTATTTTATATTTTGTTATATTTACTGTTTTTTGTGAAAATCGAGCGTAGTAATATATAATATTTCCCTTCATGTATTATGTTTGTATTGTTATATTATTTTTATTTTGTTATCTATATATTTGAACAAAATATATATTTCTATATAATTAATTAATATTAATTTCTCAAATAATGTCTATATATTTATCATCAATATCAATTAGAAAAAAAGTTTATAACGTTATATAATTACATGTACAGTAGTTGAATTGGAACAAATATGTAATCACATCATTTTCAATTTACATAATCACATCTTTTTATTTGTTTTTGTTGCAGCAGAAAATATTAAATTAGAAAAATGATCTCTCCATTCAATTCGACGTGCGGAAGTGTGCGAAGATCATTTTCCTAAAGGTTCGTTTACAAATAATATTTGCAAAAATTTGAAGCGAAATTCCATACTATACTCTTTTAATGAAATAGTATTGAGTACAAATATAAAAAACGGTAATAAAAAAATCATACAAAAAGAACAAGTGTCTTATTGTAAACAGTCAAGTGTAACGATACGTACATCGTTACCTGGCCGTCCATCCGTCAAACGCCGCCACCCGACGACCATCGGTCGAGCCAGCGCGCATAATATACCGCCGTCCCACGCCCAGCAATCACGGGACCTTAAAGCGAAGGCGCTATGCGCCCCATTGTATTGTAAACGGTGAGCGAACATAAATATTTTGTAAATATTTATTTGTTTACATTTATACCACCGGTTCGGCACACCGTACCGGAGTCGCGCGCTCGGGAAACCGCTCCGACCGTTTCCGAATATTCCCAAGCCGCGAACGGACTCAACCGAATTGTTTACAAACAATTATCGCGCCAACGCGGTACCGCCGACATCGGAAATAAATAAGCGCTCCACTGGCTAAAAGACAAAATCTTCTCCGCCGCTTTGAAGTCAGTACGACGCTTAGAGTATCCCAAAGAACCTACACGCTTGAAAAGCGAGATCGAGGTTGGGTGTACTCCGCCTCTGCTGGGCTTTCCCAGCATCCCGCAAAACAAAGCGTTCCGACCGAACCTCCGATCGTCCGGCAATATTTCTAGCGGTGGGAATTTACCCGCCACCGACGGTTATTCCCGTCTGCCGGACGCTCCTATTCCGACCGCGAACCGCTCCCGCTGTTCCCGGATCATCGCGAGGTATCTCGCGAGACATCGCCAGCCGACCGAGACTCACCATTATTACGGCGACAGAATCCGCACACCTAGAGCCGTAAGACCGCCCTACGCGCCGAAATTATCGGCACACGATTCGCCAAAGCTCCGCCCCTCGCGGAGACATTACCGCGCGCCATTGCGCTATCTATCCGACGGGTGACACCACCTATCGATCGCGAGCATCGATTCTCGCGCACCGCACTTGATCCACCGTTTAAGCGCACCGGCCGCGGGTGCATTCCAGACGTGCACCTGAGCTCGTCACGCACCCGACCGCACCTTCGAGGTGCATCCGCACCCGCCGTTTATAACACGCGAAATCTCGCACGGGCACCCGCCCGCACCGTTCACATACACGCTCATTCATTCGCATACATACATACACGTGTCGATTTATTCACGCATGATCATACAACCTCACACTCTGTAAACCACCATTCTGACAATTTAAATAAAGACACTATTTATTGACACAAATACTCGCATTTCGTGCTTGCTACCCTTCCGAGTCCTGATCCCGGCTTAGCTATCCCATGATAGCGCTCGGGAAACCGACCGTTACACAAGTATGGAAGAAATATCTATGGAGATTCTCATGACATCATCTACATCCATTTTAGTTAATGATAATGTTATACCAAATAAGAATTTATTAAAAGGATGTCCATTACAATATCAAGCACAACAATTATATTTTGATATCTCTATAGAAGAGGAAGATATTACAGAATGGATACATCTTGAACTACCTTCATGAAAGAGCTTTTACGTTTCTTCCATTTAATAAAAATACAGAAAAGAAAAATAATAAGTTGTCTATGCATGAAAAAATTATCAAATCAAATACAAGTACAAAGACGAAGAAAATAATATGACAACAATAGATAAATTATGTGCTACCATTAAGTCTTTAAAATCTGAAAATATTTAATTACAAAACCAAATAAGAATTTTTGAAATATCGTTTGCGTTATACAAATGTACGAATACGTAAAATTCCAAAAAGTAATAAACAAAAGAAAATTATTAAAAACATTGATAGATGAAGAAAATCTACATCCTGTTGCAAAAGCCATGATACATTTGCAACTACATACGTCAAATGCAGTATATACAGAAGAAGAACAAAATCTGGCAAGACACAATTATATTACTATTCAGTCGCTGCTTTTTGCCGCTTAAAAAAAACAGGTTGTAATTTTCCCATCAATGAACTATTAGAAGATGGATTGGAAGAATATGATGTACGACCAGATTTTATATTTCAAAAACTTGAAGAAAAGATTCCACCTCATACCAATAGAAGAAAAAATGTGTGCTTTAAAATGGGATGAAATGGCCATTAAATCTTTTGAAGAGTATTCGTTGAAATTAGATGAAATAGAAGGCCTTGTCGATCTTGGATCTTTGGGAAGAAAACCAGAAAGAATCAAATGCATATTTGTTTTTGTCTAAATAGTTTAAATGCGCCTAATGCGGCGACAGCCTTTAGCATATTTCTTCTCGGGAAAATGCATGAAAGCAGAAGAAATAATAATATTATTAAAAGAATGTCTAGGCAGAATGTCTTGAGCAGAACGGTGCTGATGTGTAACTTATTACATGTGATCAAGACACATGTAATTAAAGTGCTTAAGTACTTAACTTGGTATTAATCCAGAAAATCCATTCTTTATTTATAATGGGGAAAAATATAACGCGTTTGATTTCCCACATCTAGTAAAAAGATTAGCAAGTTTTCTGAGAACGCATAGAAATCTTTATTGCGATAAAGTCATTGCATCATATTCGGATTTTGAAATGACATGGAGTATCGATAATGCAACAAAAGGAGGTTCGAATTTATTATCTCATATAACGGAAGCACATATTCGTCCAAATAGTTTTGAATCGATGAATGTAAAAAGAGCATTCCAGATATTCAGTCATACATTTGCTGCCGCAATAAAAACAGCCGGCCACGAAAAAAAATTAAATATAGTTACGTGGCAAGCGACAGCAGATTTTGCAGAGCACTTAAATAATGTCATTGATTCGTGCGACGCTTATAGTCTCAATATTTCATTTGGCGGCAAACGTCCATTATCTTCCAAATATCCGGATATTGAAAATCTATTAATAGATTTTGTCAAATGGTGCTCAAGATGATCTAAGACATCAGAAAATATAAATCAAATTCCGTGTAAAGGTTTTGTCTTTAACTGTGAAAGCTATTCTTGCAACTTTTAAAAATCATTCTAATTAATATAAAAGATTTGAGCTTGTGACAGGATTATGTAATCAAGATTCAGTGGAACTTTATTTTGAAACTGAGACAACGCGGAGGATTCACTCCAAATTCAACCGCAAGGATGATCCGAGGATATCTATCAAACATATACTTTCCACAGGATACATTTAATCTAGTGACAAAGGCAATGTTCAATGTCCAGAAATTGAAAGTATATAAATTAAATCAACCAAGTCAACTCGTAAAAGAATTAAAAATTCAATGAATATGAACAATGCTGTTACAGAATATGATGAACCCGAAAACAAATTTCTTACTGAAGATGTGAATATTCTTCTTAAAGAATGTGATATCGAAAAATCGAAAATGTAAATCCAATTTGACATCAGTTACGATGAAAACTCTATTACATTTTTGCTGGATTTATTGCGCGACAAAGTATCGCAAAAACAACTGTGATCACTATCGATATGATGAAAACTCCAATGGATGAATTGTCAGCAAATGAGAAATATATAGAATTTCGCAAATATGCAAATGAAGATAAAGATGCTCCGACAGTGACAAAATTAGTACGACCAACAACTTTATTTATAAAATTACTAAAACACAATTGATAGCATTTAATTCTACATGGCAATATTTTGAGCATTTACACAAATTCTTGATAAAATTGTGACTGAATCTATACATGCAACACAAAACACATCCAGAATGGCTAGATAAAATGAAAAGTGTTATGCTCATCGGATACAAGCGTTAAAACATATGATTATTACATGAAATTACATTCTCGTACGAGATATAATAATCTGCAAAAATACCAACTAATATGTTTTTTCATAATAAGAAGTTTTAAGCAAATAAAAGACGTATCAATAAAAAAGATAAAAAAGGAGAAAGAAGGAAATATGAAATAGAAAATAAAGCTAGAAGAAAAAAAATAGTAATACAGTTTTAATGAAAAAAGGAAATTGATCATGTAACTATTTTTGGGGCAGTGCTAGGATTTACTTGCACATTTCGGTCCGATTCTGTGGCTCACGCCTGTTGCCCCCACTCCTCGCTCGCGCGTTAGCAACGAATCTCTAGGTACGCATAACTAAAAGCGCGACGCTACGTCTCAGGAGCGTCCGTATGTAAGAATGCCTAAATATAATAAAATAATATTTTTCTGAAAACACCGTGAAAATTCTCGAAATTAAAATTTTTCTTTAATGTTTTACATTTCATTAATATAAAATATTATTATATTTTTTTCTTTTAAATTATTATTACATCAATATAATAAGTTATTTAATCCGTTTATATAATTTACATATTTTTATGATACTTCATTTAAAGTTTTCTCTTCACCCGCTTTACAATAATAATTATAACATAGGACAATTGCAATATAAATATAATATAATTAGAATTTTAAGACAACAGATTTCCACATCACCTTATGAGGTACTATTGTTAATGCGTGTTTTTAAAGTGGTTTTCCCAATAGGCCTATTCCACTAAAGAAGTATAATCCGTTCGCGTACATATACATATGAAAAGAAAAATTATATTAAAGATGAAAAAATAAAAGAACGAAAAAGAGAAAATCGCATAAACATTAATTTGATTTCCTAAGCCGTTTATATGAATTTACAAGGGATAAAATATCTACGGGAATATTAGATGAACTAGAGCGCATCAACGAAGATAATGATACATCGCTCAAACAACAACGTTTATCTGTTTTCGTATATTTTAATTTTGAAAATGAACATTCACATAAATAAGTAGAGCCGAACATAGAAAAATTCGAAGACTGAATTTTATAAGTTCGGGATACTTTGATGAATCTAAAATCTTAAAAAATTCAACACTTTTTCTGGCCGCGGGTTTAAAGAGACAGATCATTTGCAAATCGCAAAGTTCTGCCTGAAGTTCTACATTTTGTTCTTCAATAGGAACAATGAGAGGATTTTCAAAAGAATTAAATCTTTTCTAAATAATTTAAAATCA
>NW_026099226.1:0-541 GCF_021464435.1 Cataglyphis hispanica | reverse complement strand
GCCTCTGGCATTTATTATTTAATCAAAGCGCACATGCAAAACGCATATGATATGAAAAACAACCAGCTCACGAATTGATCGCCTCTGGCATTTATTATTTAATCAAAGCGCACATGCAAAACGCATTTGATATGAAAAAACAACCAGCTCACGAATTGATCGCCTCTGGCATATATTTTACACACATGCAAATTGCATCTTGTGTGAAATAACCAGCACACGAATTGATCGCCTCTGGCATATATTTTACACACATGCAAATTGCATCTTGTGTGAAATAACCAGCACACGAATTGATCGCCTCTGGCATTTATTGTTTAACCAAAGCGCACATGCAAAACGCATTTGATATGAAAAAACAACCAGCTCACGAATTGATCGCCTCTGGCATTTATTTTTTAACCAAAGCGCACATGCAAAACGCATTTGATATGAAAAAACAACCAGCTCACGAATTGATCGCTTCTGGCATTTATTATTTAATCAAAGCGCACATGCAGAACGCATTTGATATGAAAAACAACCAGCTCACGAATTGATC
>NW_026099225.1:0-546 GCF_021464435.1 Cataglyphis hispanica | reverse complement strand
TACACGTTATTATGTAAGCAATATTCAAATTGTGTTCAATGCAATAAAGACACGCATATATATTTTAATATCAAACGCTTAGATATGTTTGGATACATATGCTAGACGATAAATGAAGCAGTAAAATATATTGTAATATTCTCATTTGAATATATGGAACACAATGCAAAAATTGCATCTTCTATTATGCATGTTTAAATTAATTTAATACTATCGATAATAGCGGAACTACAAATGCCGGTATTATCGGCAAATTTAGTTACGTTTAGATGAGGGCGCTAACCCATCGGAGTTCGCCAGTCGCTTAAGGATCCCCTTAATACAAACTGCAAACAATTTTATTCTAACATATAAAAAAATGAAATATGATACATATAAAATCTGAAATATGTAAAAATATATGTAAGATATATACAGCATATAAAATATAAAATATAAAAGAATATAAAATATAAAATAAAGATAAAAGTATATTTCTTTTATTTTCCTGCTTCGATAGTCAATAGTATAATACATTGTGTTACATACACACACACACACACACAC
>NW_026099224.1:0-548 GCF_021464435.1 Cataglyphis hispanica | reverse complement strand
CTCCCGTTCGCCGGCGCACGAAACATCCGTGCGACGGAGAGATCGCGACGGCGGACGCAATCCGAGCTCGCGAAGGGAAAAATCGTCGCAGTACATATTATTATTCATATGTTTTATTAAACTTCTGCTGTCCAAAGTTTAAAAAAAATATAGTATCTTGTTAAAATTTGATGGCTAAATGTGCTTCCTTGTAATAAATGTCTTTTACTCGTTGAGATAAATAACAATTCAACAAAAATTAATAACAAAAATTTTTCTTATGTTTAATACTATTCGATATATATATATATATATATTATACTTTTAATTAATATTTCAATAATTATTGTAAAAATTGCAAAATGGTAAAAGACTTTTCTGTTCAGTTTATTGTCCTCTACCCACTTACTACTACTATATATATATATATATATATATATATATATATATATATATATATATATATACAGGGTTGGGAACGTTACTCTATAAAAGTAACGCATTACCGTTACCGTTATTTTTGTAAAAAGTAACTCGTTACCATTATTCGTTACTGATTTTAAAATGTA
>NW_026099223.1:0-548 GCF_021464435.1 Cataglyphis hispanica | reverse complement strand
TCATTACTATTCTTCGCCTCGATTAGTACGGTCATACTGACTAATAGAGCTCCCGGCCCGAGCGGTCTTATTATTCAGAGTATAGTAATCCGGCGTCCGCGTCGACAAGTTTTAGTCCATAAGGACTTAGAATTTTCTATTGTTCTACGTTACGACCAATACGGTCTTATAATTATTTCATTATAATTTACTAATACCCCGACTTTATTACGAGACACGTGCAAGGTGTCTATTAGTTGTACAAGTAATATTAAATAGTAATAAACGTTTTATATATTCATTGAGTGTGTTACCAATTCAATAACATCTACCTGGATTCCATATCCTGCATAAGGACCTTAACCATAAGGAGTTGAGAAGCAAGGAATTAAATATACAGTAAAGGTTTAAATATTGCGTAAGTTAAAAGACCTATCTAATTATACCTAACAAGTGACACATTGACAAAATCTCTGAGTCCCTGGGTAGACCCGGTGAAATGCAGGGTGACCCGAAACAAATATAATTAATAATTTTTTTTTATTGTGTATTGACGTTGAGACGTAACA
>NW_026099222.1:0-551 GCF_021464435.1 Cataglyphis hispanica | reverse complement strand
ATCGATATCGCGTTTCATATTCTCATATATTATCGTCGCATTTAATGTAATAAATTAAATTATCTGTATCGGTGTACTGCTTACAATTTTCGTGATATAACGGTAGCATGTATTCATGATGAAATTCATACAAACACACTTTCGATATATCAAGTATGCACATACCGACGTAGATTGGTTTATTAAATTTTACCTCAAGTTTGCGCAGTTCAACGGCGACTAAATTTTCTGAAAAGATAATCCTGCTGTGAAAATTTGGTTTCGCGATCATAGCCTCCGCGCCATATCGTTCGTCCCACTTTGTTAATAATTTTACCTCAACATGATTGCGCACGTTTTCCATAATTTTACCGAATACCGCGTTATTCATTAATTTGTACAAATTTTTTCGAAATCATTTCTCGCGAGTGTTCGAAATTTTGTATTGAGTTCGATGTAATCGCGGAGCCATGCAGTTGAGTGGTGTAATACGCGATGTATTTTGTGACGCGAGCCATGACGCGTGCACTGTTGCAGGTTGCGATAGTGTATGACGTAACGCTTCTTATCAT
>NW_026099221.1:0-553 GCF_021464435.1 Cataglyphis hispanica | reverse complement strand
TTTCTCTTTCTTCCTTCCATCTCTTCCTCCTTCCTTCTTTCTACTCTTCCACCACCATATCCATCCCTGAACCCTCCTTAACCTCCTCCAGGTTTCCAATCCTCCACCTCCCCTCTTTCATCTTCCACAATTCCTTCCTCCTCCTTTATTCCTTCCTTACATTCACTCATTCCATTCCCCACTCTTCCTTCCATTATCCATTTCCTCCTCCTTCCTCTTCCTCTTCCCCTCCTTTCTTCTTTCTTCATTCCACCCTCAACTCCTTCCCTTCCTCCAACCTATTATCTATGGTCTAACTGCCACTGTTCCACACCTCCCTTTATGCTCTTATATCCGCCCTTACACCTCGACTCCACTTTTACCCTTCACCTCTCCGCGATCCCTCTCACACACACTTCCTCACCAACACACTCACTCCTTTTTCACTCCTCACTCTAACTCCTTACTGCCCACAAGATGCACACGTCAACAACTTCGACACACACTACTCGACACCGGAAACGGAAGTCTAATTTCAATAATTATATGATTCCATAAAATAAATTATTTAATT
>NW_026099220.1:0-558 GCF_021464435.1 Cataglyphis hispanica | reverse complement strand
GTTTCTTTATGTTTAACGACGTATTACTTAGGTTAAACGACGTTTCTCGCATAAATAGCTATGTTATGCTTAGGTTTCTTTATGTTTAACGACGTATTACTTGCTTTAAACGACGTTTCTCGCTTAAATACATATGTATGTTAACACGTTTCTATATGTTTAACGACGTATTACTTAGGTTAAACGACGTTTCTCGCTTAAATACATATGTTATTACACGTTTCTATATGTTTAACGACGTATTACTTAGCGTTAAACGACGTTTCTCGCTTAAATACATATGTATTACACACGTTTCTATATGTTTAACGACGTATTACTTAGGTTAAACGACGTTTCTCAGCTTAAATACATATGTATTACACGTTTCTATATGTTTAACGACGTATTACTTAGGTTAAACGACGTTTCTCGCTTAAATACATATGTATTACACACGTTTCTATATGTTTAACGACGTATTACTTAGGTTAAACGACGTTTCTCGCATAAATAGCTATGTTATGCTTAGGTTTCTTTATGTTTAACGACGTATTACTTAGGTTAAACGACGTTTCT
>NW_026099219.1:0-560 GCF_021464435.1 Cataglyphis hispanica | reverse complement strand
TTTGATGCACGAACGCACATGGATCTAACAAAAATTTGCCGTTTTGTTGCGTACTTTTTAATGCTACCGCCACTACGATACCCATTTCTGCAAAATGAATTAAAGATAAATGATAGTGCAGTAGTGGATTGGACGAATTTTTGTCGAGAGGTAAATAATATGCTTTTCAGTTTATTAATTTATTATTTGTAAATAACATTGCACGTTTCTTTGTTAAATCAATTCTAGTTGCTTCAACAGTTGCTTTTACTAAAACAAGAATCAATTGGTGGAACAAATAAAATCATCGAACTAGATGAGGCAAAAATAGACAAAAGAAAATATAATACTGGACGCATAGTGCGAGAACAATGGGTTTTCGGTAATATCGAGAGGAATAGTAAAAAAACTTTTTATTTTGTCTGTACCTAATCGAAGTGTCGAAATTCTATTTCCAATTATTCGGAAATATGTTGCTTCTGGCTCAATTATTCATACAGATAAATGGCGTGCATATAATGCTTTAAGTAATGAGAATTATATACATCGAACAGTGAACCATTCAATCAATTTTGTAGATC
>NW_026099218.1:0-562 GCF_021464435.1 Cataglyphis hispanica | reverse complement strand
AAAAATTATTTCAAATATTTAGTCCTTTCGTACAAAATTATTTAACTACAATTGTAGATAGAAACCGATCTGGCTCACACCGATCTTAACTCAAATGTAAAATTTTAACAGTCGAGCAGACTAAAATATTTAACTTCTCTATTTAATTTTTATTTTAATTCAACATCGAGGTCGCAAACATTTTTTTCAATATGAGCTTTCAAAAAATAGGAATAACGCTGTTATCCCTAAGGTAATTAATTCTTTTATAAATTTATTACTTTTTAAAAATTAATAAATTTATTCATTATTTTCAAATATTATTGTTTTAATTTACTAATAAAATTAAAGTTAAATTATTTTACTCTTAACTTATACTCCCAATAAAACATAATTTTAAATTTTATTTATTTATTCTTTAATAATTAATTTAAAATTTATATAAAATTCTATAGGGTCTTCTCGTCCCATAATATTATCTAAGCATTTTACTTAAAATTTTAATTGTAATTTTTATTCTAGACAGTTAAAATTTCATTCATTCTTTCATTCCAGCCTTCGATTAAAAGACAATTGATTATGC
>NW_026099217.1:0-563 GCF_021464435.1 Cataglyphis hispanica | reverse complement strand
CGAATGGAGATACTTAACTTAAATATTTTTATGTATTGTTGTTGAAAAATATTATTAAGAGGTATAAATTAGAAAATTTAATTTAAATTAAAATCAAAATGTAGAATAGTTAAGGTTTAAATGAGTTACATTTAATTTTATTAGGATTAATAAAATTTTAAAAATTTTATGATTATTGGATTTAAATGTAAATTTATATAAATTTATAAATTGAATTTTATTTAAAATGTGTACAAATTGCCCGTCATTTTCATTAATATAATTTGTGAGAAAAATCGTAACAAAGTAAATATATTGGAAAGTGTATTTAGAATTAAAATAAAATTTTAGTTTAAAATAAAATAATTCATTTACATTGAAAAGATTATTCTTTAATTTGATAAAATTTTAATAAAAAAAATAATTTTTATTATTGAAGAATAAGATTTTATTAATAAATAAAATTATATTAAAATATTAAATATATAAAATATTAGTTTAAGTATATAAAATAAAATAATTATTTTTGTTATAGAGAAAGTAATGTAAATGAATTTTAATAAAATATTAAAAAGTAGATATAA
>NW_026099216.1:0-10358 GCF_021464435.1 Cataglyphis hispanica | reverse complement strand
GATCAAACTGGCAATTTATTGTTTGATTGTATTATCACAATGTTTCGACCATATGGTTTTGGTCTTTATCAAGTAAAACTAAAATAACAATACTATAAATAATGATAGTCACGTTACAATGAAATAAATAGAATTATGTACCTACGTTATAATTAAAAAGTAGAAAGAAAAAAATCGAAATGTCAAACTGACATTGTGTCAACCACTATGTTTGGAATACTGAGAACGACTAAACGACCTTTATTAATTTATTGTATATGTTGTTTAAATTCTCTATATCTTTTTGGGAGTTAATAGTGTTGTCAAATTTTTTAATAAAAAACATTTCAGCTATTTCTCTCTTTCTTACATGTTTTTCGTTACGCAAAATATCAGGCGCTGATCAATCGAAGTCATGATCAAATTCTAATTTATGTTTACCAATTACGGATAGATTGCTTGCGTGCATTTTTATATTATTAAAATGTTCCTTGACCCGGGTGCCTAAGTGTCTTTTTGTTTGGCCAATATACGAAGTGCTACAATTCTTACAATTTATTTTATAAACAATCTCCGTTCTGTTGCTAATAGGAAATCCATCTTTGCCACGTTTAATCAGTGAATTTAATTTTTTAGGTATATTGTAGACCACTGTAAATCCCATATTTTTAAGCAACCGACCAATATCGTCACTCAAGCCTTCGACAAACGGTAGTGCAATGTAGAAGGGTTTGTCTGTACTACTTTCCCCATTACCCGGAATGCTATTACCCCGGTGTTTCAAAAAATTATGTCTCTTATAAATATAACGATTTATAACGTGTGTCGGAAAACAATTATTAAGTAAGATCTGCTTCATGACATCAATGTTTTTTCCATGAAACAGATCGTCAGATAGTAAAATAGCATGGTCAACGAGATTAAAAATGGTATTCAACTTATATTTAAAAGGATGGTTCAAATAAAAATTTATATATCTATTGGAGCAAGTAGGTTTTTTATACCTTAACAATAAATTGCTAGTTTGGTCATATAAACACTTGTCTATTAATTTATCTACTGGCTACATTTTAAAATTAAACATAAGAATTTACGCTCTTGAACCTAAATATGGAGATTACACATTACGAACATTTTTTTCAAATGATTTCAACGAGATTCGGCAATAATTACAAAACCTTAATGAAATCATGGATTAATGATAAGAAGAAGATCTGTACTGCAAATCAACAATTAATTTTCCTACTTTGATGCAGAAGATATGACTTTGTTCCATTTCATATTCAGAACTTGAAAGTAAACATTTCTTTTTATAGTAATAGCGTTAACCGTAGAAGCGATAACATCACGAAAAATTACCGGTACTAATTACTAAATTTAGAAATTAAAGACCTCAATTTTAATCTTAATTACTTGCGTGCTATCATTAAAAAGACGGAAAAAAGACTTTTTTTTTGACGGCTTACCACGTGATTTGGTTCTTAGATTTTTTGATTTGAACAAACACAAGATTTTAGCATTTAACCATAGAATTAAGAATAATTTAACCAAAAAGTTTAGCAAATTGACCTCTTGTTACGTCCCGGCGAATTCCGGCTGCGAGAAAGGAAATGCAGAGCTCGAAAATTTTCGCGGGACACGATCGCGAATTTCGGGTCAAATGAACTGCGTGGTTCTTCCCGGGGATACCTGCGATCAAGGTTATTCGCGACGGATACGCGGTTAAAGGGGGTGAGGGGGTGTCTCAACGAAGACGGTGCATTTAAATAAACATTAAACACGAACAGAGGAAGCGTCAGAAAAAACTAAGCTACTCGCAGTAGATAGGATGGGTCAAAAGGGAAATCAAGATGCAGGCAAAAAAAAGGGTGAGTCGTAAAAGTGAAACTCTTCGAGGAAAACAGGATTTCTGAGATATCTCGGAGTATTTTGAATCCAATTTTATATTCAAAAATGTTTCGTATTTAGTATGTTATATCTACGTATTTTAGCTATATCATATCTAAGCAAAAATATGAATCCGATACATATATACATATATATATATATTTATATTAAGGAGGCTACCCAGAAAACTTCATACGTCGAGTCAACGGAATAAATACAGAAACTGTGGAATTATTTCTGGGTCGAATTCTATGTTCCTTCCCTAGACCAAATATAAAGCGGAGTATAAATTCGGCGATAATAGCGGGCGCATAAGTATAATTTCCTACCTTGTGATGCTCGGCTTTTCCTCGATGTTTTAATGACGTTGCATGGAGGAAACGGGGTTTCTGCCCTGGCTTACGGATGTCTGGCCTTCCTTGGGTCCTTGTCGTTAATTTCGCGGAGTGGAACTGCTGGACGCTCTATAGTTATCGGGATTAACTTGGCTGGCCACTCGATAATAGTTATGCACTTGGTGACGCGTTGCGCGATCGCGAGAGTCGCGGTATGGTGATTTACAAACAACTTTTCGTATTCTGGATCACAATAAGATTCTACTCCGAAGTGCTGTGAATTATTAGAATCCGCGGGTTGTAGCGTTAATTCACGGAGAAGTTTGCGCGCGCGATTCTTTACTCCACTTCGTCTGGTTTTAGGCATTTGATAAGTTGTTAAAATAATTACTGGCTTTAATCAAAATGGTGTGTAATACCAGAGGACACGGCGTGCGGCGGTCCGCACAGCAGTATCTTGTGTTTTATTCTGATTTGCAATAGCAGCGTGCGGCGATCCGCACAGCTGGTATCGTATATCAGCGTAAGTGTGTGCGTGTGTATGTGATTGAATAGAGCCAGATAGAGATGTATATTAATAAAAACGATTAACCAGACGATTGAGAGTAGAGAAATGAATTTAGGATGTGTATCACTTACTCACAGAATCACGAGAATTAACATGAGAATACGTTGGATCCAGAGATAGGATAAATAATAAAAATGAAAAATGATTCACTTATAACACAATTATATTTTATACTTATACACTGTAGTATTAAATCGATTTAGAATATGTATTATAATTAGATATGATTTAAGATTATATAAGATTAAACTAAATATTACAGCTAGAATTAGAAGTTGGATTTAGAATTAGAGTTGAATTTGAATTTGAATTTAGAGTCGGATGTCGATTGAGTTCGCGAAAGAGCTCGGTTGCTCCATCGGAGGCGCGGGAGAGACTTTTGCTCTATCGGAGGCGCGGAAGAGCCATGTTGCTCGGTCGGCGGCGCGGGAGAGACTGGCTGAGTTGGTGCGCGCACTGAGCTCCTTCGTTTCGGCGGCTCGGCCGCTGCCGAGAGTAGGGATGTGTAGTGGTGGGACGCGCAGTAGTGGGAAGAGCTAACGAAGCGCCACGCTTCGGCGCTCGAGGAAATCAGGTGTCATGGCGTGTCTTTGGCGCGCTATTCAAATTGCGCTTGCTGGACTTTGATTATTTATAAGAGAAAAAGAAAGAGAAAAAAAAGAAAATAAAGTTAGAATTTTTGACAGGACGTGACACTCTAAACACAACATAGTTTTTAATCCGTTCGACAATATAGACATCTCACGATGGTTGGTAAATATTAACAATAAGAATGTTCCGGAGAGGGTGCTTGAGCTTTTAAGTCTGGGTGATAATTTCGGCTTACCATTACAGCATAAAAAGGATCGTATTGGCATTGTACTGTAAAAAATTTAGAAGCGAACCACCGCCTTATCTGAATTAATCGAAACAACTAGAATCTCAATTGCAAATTCCCTCGAGAGATTTTTATGTAAGAATAAGCATATTAATCATCTAGACAGATATATTCTCAAAGGATTCTCTCTTTGTAAGGAATTTTTGCGTAAAAACGAAAATATTTTCGTCATTAGTGCGGATAAAGGCCACGTTACAGTAATTATGGATAAAAAAGATTACTTGGAAAAAATGGAATATATATTAAATGACCGATCTACGTACAAAAAATTGAACAAAGATCCAAGTAGACAGTTAACCTGCCGAATTAATTTACTTATTTAAATCTTGGCGTGACAATGGCTTAATAGATGAGACCACATACAAACATTTAAACATCACGAACGGGAATTTGCCACGATGTTATGGATTGCCAAAGATTCATAAAACTGGTTTTCCACTACGTATCATTGTATCGTCACTGGGCAGCCCGTTGTATAATATATCGAAGTACATACATGATATTTTACATAATTCGAATTTGCAACCGAAATCTCATATAAAAGACGGCTGGTCATTTGCTGCTGATATAAAAGAGAAACTTATTAATGATGACGAAATAATGATATCACTTGATGTTACTACATGATTTACTAACATTCCTAAAGAGTTAGTTTTGCGCGCTATCGAAAAACGTTGGAATGACATTGCTCCAAACACAAAATTTAATCTGCCCCAATTTTTATATGCAGTGGAAGTTATTCTCGATTCGACTAGTTTTTCTTTTAACGGAAAGTTTTAGGAACAGATCTTTGGCAGCTCTATGGGGTCTCCGTTATCACCTATTTTAGCAGATATTATGATGAACGATTTGGAGACACAGTGTTTGAGTTTACTTGGTTTTGCGGTTCCTGTATATTATAGATACGTAGATGATATTTTTGCTATTGTTCCACGTGCAAAGATTGACGAGATTAATTTGATTTTCAATAGTTATCACCAACGTTTAAAATTCACGCATAAAATAGAGTCAGATTCATGTATCAACTTTTTGAACACCAGTGTTATCCGTTCCAACGGAAAAATTTTAACAAACTGGTATAGAAAAGCTACGTGTTCCAATAGATACATAAACTTTTATTCGAACCATCCTTTTAAATATAAGCTGAACACCATTTTTAGTCTCATTAACCATGCTATTTTATTATCTGACGATCAGTTTCATGGAAAAAACATTGATGTCGTGAAGCAGATCTTACGTAATAATTGTTTTCCGACACACGTTATAAATTGTTATATTTGTAAGAGACATAATTTTTTGAAAAACCGGGGTAATAGCATTCCGGGTAATGGGGAAAGTAGTACAGACAAACCCTTCTACATTGCACTACCGTTTGTCGAAGGCTTGAGTGACGATATTGGTCGGTTGCTTAAAAATATGGGATTTACAGTGGTCTATAATATACCTAAGAAACTAAATTCACTTATTAAACTTGGCAAAGATGGTTTGCCTATTAGCAATAGAACGGAGGTAGTTTATAGAATAAATTGTAAGAATTGTAGCACTTCGTATATTGGCCAGACAAAAAGACACTTAGGCACCCGGGTCAAGGAACATTTTAATAATATAAAAATGCACGCAAGCAATCTATCCGTAATTAGCAAACATAAATTAGAATTTGATCATGACTTCGATTGATCAGCGCCTGATATTCTGCATAACGAAAAACATGTAAGAAAGAGAGAAATAGCTGAAATGTTTTTTGTTAAAAAATTTGACAACACTATTAACTCCCAAAAAGATATAGAGAATTTAAACAACATATACGATAAATTAATAAAGGTCGTTTAGTCGTTCTCAGTATTCCAAACATAGTGTTGACACAATGTCAGTTTGACATTTCGATTTTTTTCTTTCTACTTTTTAATTATAACGTAGGTACATAATTCTATTTATTTCATTGTAACGTGACTATCATTATTTATAGTATTGTTATTTTAGTTTCACTTGATAAAGACCAAAACCTGGTCGAAACATTGTGATAAAACAATCAAACAATAAATTGCCAGTTTGGTCGTATAAACACTTGTCTATATACACATATATATATTTTTAACTTAGAGACAAATATTTATATAACTTGAAATTCACCTAAAGTTCGTCGCTGTATAGCGCGGCATAGTATTGTTGCTGACGAAGAGTGTGGCAACAAATACTATTGCTGCTGAAAGCGTGGCAACAAACAATTATCGTTGACGAGGAATGTGGCAACAGTTGTAACTGTCGCTGTCGAAAAAGTGTGGCGTACTATTGTCGCTGACGAAGAGTGTGGCAATAAGTATTATCGCTGCCGGTAAACGCGGCAACGAACTCTGTTGAATTTCTAACATATTTCAATCTTTGTATAGATGCTGTTACGTCCCAGCGAATTCCGGCTGCAAGAAGGGGAATGCAGAGCTCGAAAATTTTCGCGGGACACGATCGCGAATTTCGGGTCAAATGAACCGCGAGGTTCTTCCCGGGGATACCTGCGATCAAGGTTATTCACGACGAATACGCTGTAAAAAGGGGGAGGGGATGACTCAACAAATATGGTGCATTTAAATAAACATTAATTACGAACAGAGGAAGCGTCAGGAAAACTAAGCTGTTTGTGATAGGTAGGATGAGTCAAAAGGGAAATCAAGATGCAGGCAAAAAAAAAGGGTGAGTCGTAAAAGTGAAACTCGGGATGCGTCAGGAAAGAGAAACTCAAGGGTTCGTCAAAAAAAAAAAAAACTCGGTGTTAGGCAAGGAGTGAGTCACAGAAGTGAAATCGGAGGGTACATCGTAAAAGTGAAACTCTTCGAGCAACAAATGGTGAGTCATAAAAGTGAAACTTACGGGAACAAAGGATGGGTCACAAAGTGAAATCGGGCCTCAAAAAAAGTAAGTCGTAAAAGTGAAACTCGAGGGAAACAGGATTTCTGAGATATCCTGGAGTATTTTGTATTCAATTTTATATTCGAAAATGTTTCATATTTAGTGTGTTATGTTCTACGTATTTCTAGCTATATCATATCTAGGCTAAAATATGAATCTAATATATATATATATATATATATATATATATATATATATATATGTGGGAGGCTACCTAAAGGAACTTCGTAAGTCGAGTCAACGGAATAAATTCGGTAACTTATTTCTGAGTCGAATGCTATGTTCTTTCCGTAGAGATTAATTAACCATTCTATCAGGTTGTTGTTTTCGAATTCAACGAATTTACTTGTACAGTAATGGCACGCAGAACCTGGTCTAGCATAGCTCAACCTGGCGTGACATTTAGAACACGCGGTTCGGCTTGGGAAATCGTAACCGATTTCAACACGATGATAATCTCTCGCGGGCCACACGCGAATATCGTTTCGAGACAAATCGCGGAAACAATGTTGGCAAAGGGCCGCTCTAGTTAGTACGTGACATCGACCGGATGCCCTAATGCAAAAATATGAGGGGAAAGCTCGTTGTTGTTCCTCCTTTAGTCCGAATATAGATCGGAAGTTCGGCGATATTAGCGGGCGCATAAGTATAATTTCCTACCTTGTGATGCTCGGCTTTACCTCGATGTATCAATGTCGGGACGTTGCACGGAGGAAGCGGGGTTTTTGCCCTGGCTTATTGATGTCCGGCCTTCCTTGGGTCCTGTCGTCAATTTCGCGGAGTGGAACTGCTGGACACTTTATGGTTATTGGGATCAACTTGGCTGGCCACTCGATAATAGTTATGCACTTGGCGCGTTGCGCGATCGCGAGAGTCGCGGTATGGTGATTTATAAACAACTTTTCGTACTCTGGGTCACAATAAGATACTACTCCGATGTATCGTGATTATTAGAATCCGCGGGTTATAGCTTTAATTCGCGGAGAAGTTTGCGCGCGCGATTCTTTACTCCACTTCGTCTTGTTTTAGGCATTTGATAAGTTGTTAAAATAATTACTGGCTTTAATCAAGATGGTGTGTAATACCAGAGGACACGGCGTGCGGCGGTCCGCACTGCTGTATCTTGTGTTTTATTCTGATTTGCAATAGCAGCGTGCGGCAGTCCGCACTGCTGGTACCGTATATCAAGTGTAAGTGTGTGCGTGTATATGGTTGAATAGAGCCAGATAGAGATGTATATTAATAAAAACGATTAACCAGACAGTTGAGAGTAGAGAAATGATTTTAGGATATGTATCACTTACTCACAGAATCACGAGACTTAACATGAGAATACGTTGGATCCAGTGACAGGATAAGTAATAAAAAATGAAAAATAATTCATTTATAACAAAAATATATTTTATACTTATACTCTGTAGTATTAATTCGATTTGGAATACGTATTATAATTAGATATGATTTAAGATTACATAAGGTTAAACTAAATATTAAAGCTAGAATTAGAAGTTGAATTTATAAATAGAGTTTGAATTTGGATTTGAACTTAGGGTCGGATGGCGATTGAGTTCGCGAGCGAGCTTGGTTGCTCAATCGGAGACGGGGGAGATACTGGCTAAATTAGAGCGCGCACTAAGCTCCTTCGTTTCGGCGACTCAACCGCTCCCGAGAGAGCGATGTGTAGTGGTGGGACGCGCAGTAGTGGGAAGAGCTAATGAAGCGCCACGCTTCGGCGCTCGAGGAAATCGGGTGTCATGGCGTGTCTTTGGCGCGCTATTCAAGTTGCGTTTGTTGGACTTTGATTATTTAAGAAGGAAAAAAAATAGAACCACCGCCTTATCTGAATTAATCGAAACAACTAGAATCTCAATTGCAAATTCCCTCGAGAGATTTTTATGTAAGAATAAGCATATTAATCATCTAGACAGATATATTCTCAAAGGATTCTCTCTTTGTAAGGAATTTTTGCGTAATAACGACAATATTTTCGTCACTAGAGCGGATAAAGGCCACGTTACAGTAGTTATGGATGAAAAAGATTACTTGGAAAAAATGGAATATATGTTGAATGACCGATCTACGTACAAAAAATTGAACAAAGATCCAAGTAGATAGTTAACCTGCAGAATTAATTTACTTATTAAATCTTGGCGAGACAATGGCTTAATAGATGAGACCACATACAAACATTTAAACATCACGAACGGGAATTTGCCACGATGTTATGGATTGCCAAAGATTCATAAAACTGGTTTTCCACTACGTATCATTGTATCGTCACGGGGCAGCCCGTTGTATAATATATCGAAGTACATACACGATATTTTACATAATTCGAAATTGCAACCGAAATCTCACATAAAAGACGGTTGGTCATTTGCTGCTGACATGAAAGAGAAACTTATTAATGATGACGAAATAATGATATCACTTGACGTTACTGCATTATTTACTAACATTCCTAAAGAGTTAGTTTTGCGCGCTATCGAAAAACGTTGGAATGACATTGCTCCAAACACAAAATTTAATCTGCCCCAATTTTTATATGCAGTGGAAGTTATTCTCGATTCGACTAGTTTTTCTTTTAACGGAAAGTTTTAGGAACAGATCTTTGGCAGCTCTATGGGGGTCTCCGTTATCACCTATTTTAGCAGATATTATGATGAACGATTTGGAGACACAGTGTTTGAGTTTACTTGGTTTTGCGGTTCCTGTATATTATAGATACGTAGATGATATTTTTGCTATTGTTCCACGTGCAAAGGTTGACGAGATTAATTTGATTTTCAATAGTTACCATCAACGTTTAAAATTCACACATGAAATAGAGTCAGATTCATGTATCAATTTTTTGAACACCAGTGTTATCCGTTCCAACGGAAAAATTTTAACAAACTGGTATAGAAAAGCTACTTGTTCCAATAGATACATAAACTTTTATTCGAACCATCCTTTTAAATATAAGCTGAACACCATTTTTAGTCTCATTAACCATGCTATTTTATTATCTGACGATCAGTTTCATGGAAAAAACATTGATGTCGTGAAGCAGATCTTACGTAATAATTGTTTTCCGACACACGTTATAAATTGTTATATTTGTAAGAGACTGAATTTTTTGAAACACCGGGGCAATAGCATTCCGGGTAATGGGGAAAGTGGTACAGACAAACCCTCCTACATTGCACTACCGTTTGTCGAAGGCTTGAGTAACGATGTTGGTCGGTTGCTTAAAAATATGGGATTTACAGTGGTCTATAATATATCTAAGAAACTAAATTCACTTATTAAACTTGGCAAAGATGGTTTGCCTATTAGCAATAGAACGGAGGTAGTTTATAGAATAAATTGTAAGAATTGTAGCGCTTCGTATATTGGCCAGACAAAAAGACACTTAAGCACCCGGGTCAAGGAACATTGTAATAATATAAAAATGCACGCAAGTAATCTGTCCGTAATTAGCAAACACAAATTAGAATTTGATCATGACTTCGATTGGTCAGCGCCTGATATTCTGCATAACGAAAAACATGTAAGAAAGAGAGAAATAGCTGAAATGTTTTTTATTAAAAAATTTGACAACACTATTAACTCCCAAAAAGATACAAAGAATTTAAACAACATATACGATAAATTAATAAAGGTCGTTTAGTCGTTCTCAGTATTATAAACATAGTGGTTGACACAATGTCAGTTTGACATTTCGATTTTCTCTTTCTACTTTTTAATTTATAACGTAAGTGCTTAATTCTATTTATTTCATTGTAACTTGACTATCATTATTTATAGTATTGTTATTTTAGTTTCACTT
>NW_026099215.1:0-570 GCF_021464435.1 Cataglyphis hispanica | reverse complement strand
TAAAATTTATACATATGAATTTAGAAAATGTCCGCTACATATGTTATATTTATTTATCATTATTTATAGAAATCAAAAATATGCGGGGACGTCACACTACATAACTCTAATGACATAATTAAAACGTTACGTTAAATACGTACCAATTATGTATTTTGGTGAATATAAATGTGTAGACTTTAAAAATTTCATAAATGCTACAATAACTCTAACGACATAAGTATAACGTTATGTTAAATACGTAACATTTGTGAATTTTGATGAATGTGTATATACTCTAAAAACTTCATAAATGTTATGTAACATTAACGACATAATTGTAACGTTATTTTAAATCTGTAACCTTAATATTATTTTATTGATGTCAATGTATACATTTTTGTTAAAACCTTGTAAAAAGAATTCGTAAAAGGAAGAGAATTATGCAGAAACAAGAAAATGAAAGATTCTCTTCCTTTACGAATTTTTTTACAGGGTTTTAACAAAAATGTATACATTGATATCAATAAAATAATATTAATATGTTACATGTTTAGGCAAGTAGTAGTAGTTTACTGAAAATTCTAGTAA
>NW_026099214.1:0-574 GCF_021464435.1 Cataglyphis hispanica | reverse complement strand
GAGATTGAGTGTACTCCGCCTCTTCTGGGCTCGCAAGCCGTCACAGACCGACCGAGACTCGCCATTATTACGGCGACTGAAACCGCACATCGAGGGCCGTAAGACCGCCCTACACGCCGAAATTATCGGCTCCCGATTCGCCAAGCCGCGAGGCTCCCGCCTCTTGCGGAGACATTACCGCGCGCCATCGCGCTATCTATCCGACAGGTGACACCACCTATCGATCGCGAGTATCGATTCTCGCGCACCGTCCGCGGGTGCATTCTAGGCGTGCACCTGAATTCGTCACGCACCTGACCGCACCATCGAGGTGCACCCGCACCCGCTGTTTATACTACGCGGGATCTCGCATGGGCACACGCCCGCACCGCTCGCGTACTCGCTTATTCATTCGCATACATACATACACGTATCGATTCATTCACTCACGATCATACAACCTCATACTCTGTAAACCACCATTCTGACAATTTGAATAAAGACACTATTTATTGACACAAACACTCGCATTTCGTGCTTGCTACCCTTCCGAGCCCTGATTCCGGCCGAGCCAACCCGCGACAGTAGTATAGGG
>NW_026099213.1:0-596 GCF_021464435.1 Cataglyphis hispanica | reverse complement strand
TTTATTGTACCTTTTATATCAGGGTTTATAAAATAAAATTTTAAGATTTAAAATTTCTCGATAGAAAAAGAGTTAAGTGAATATGAAATTTAATGTAAAATAATTATTTTAAATATTTATTTAGAGAAGATATTTTAATAAACAAGTGTTTATACGACCAAACTGGCAATTTATTGTTTGATTATTATATCACGACGTTTTGACCATATGGTTTTGGTCCTTATCAAGTGAAACTAAAATAACAATACAATAAATAATGATAGTCATGTTACAATGAAATAAATAGAATTAAGCACTTACGTTATAATTAAAAAGTAGAAAGAGAAAAAATCGAAATGTCAAACTGACATTGTGTCAACCACTATGTTTGGAATACTGAGATCAACTAAACGACCTTTATTAATTTATCGTATATGTTGTTTAAATTCTCTGTATCTTTTTGGGAATTAATAGTGTTGTCAAATTTTTTAATAAAAAACATTTCAGCTATTTCTCTCTTTCTTACATGTTTTTCGTTATGTAGAATATCAGGCGCTGACCAATCGAAGTCATGATCAAATTTTAATTTGTGTTTGCTAATTACGGATAGATTACTT
>NW_026099212.1:0-602 GCF_021464435.1 Cataglyphis hispanica | reverse complement strand
ATCTTCGCGCAGAATAGTAAGCAGCTCTCTCAGTGCAGATAAATTAATATTGTTTTCTACAGCCCATTTAGCAATTTTTGAAGATAACTGCTCACTATTTTCGACATAATCCAAACACAAACTTGTATCTCTAATTATGCTATTAGAACTATGGATGGATTGTTCGTCGAACGTTAAGTTATCAATGTCTAAATCAGTGCTCGGAGTTAATTGCCCTTTTCGGGCCGATATTGAAAGCGACGCCTACGATCCCCCCCATTCGGGCCTGTGTCCGATCATGCCTGTGCCCCATATGTGTCCAATCGAGCCGGTGTCCGATCGGGCCTCTGTCCGATCGGGCTGGTATCCGATCGAGCCTGTGTCCGATCGGGAAATTTTGTCGTGTCCGATCCGTAATGTGCGCAAAGGGGACGATCCCGAGCGAACCAAACTGAGTCGAAAAGTCCTTTATCATTTTTTTATATAATGCTTAATAAAAGAATTATTTTTGAGTAAAATCATCGCCGATCTTTAGCCGAGCGCACGTCGGTGAGCCGTGTTGTAACAGCTGAGCGCTCATGCACACTAAAGATCTGGCTAAAAATTAGTGATGATTAGTCAGA
>NW_026099211.1:0-604 GCF_021464435.1 Cataglyphis hispanica | reverse complement strand
CGTTGAGTAAACATCTTCCACATAGCGTCTTTCAGTGTACAATTAAATCGTTCGACGACCGATGCTTTCAACCGAATACGTAAAATAATTATTAATGTTATGTTTCTTCATGAGGCGTTGCACATCGGTGTTGTAAAATTCCTTCCCCACATCGGTTTGCATGTTTCTCGGACATTTCTTACTATCTCGAATTATCTCTGCGATAGCATTAGCCGTCTCGCTTCCACCTTTACTCGTGAGCGGTACGGCCCACGCGTACTTGCTCAGCACATCGATGACTAAGTATGTAGTGGTGGCTTCTGTTGAAACGCGAGTACGGACGCATCTCGACGATGTCAGCCTGCCACAGATCATCTAATGCCTGCACTATGACGTATCTTCGAAGAAAATTTCTTCTCGCCGAAGCATGCAGTTCCTCGACGAGTCGTAGCTTCTCGATATTTTTATCAGATTTTAACGATGTCATGTTTTTAGCGATGTGACTGGTCTCTCGGCGCGTAATAATATGTTTGAAAAAATTACATTATCATTTATATCTCAATCATTTTTTTTTCGAGTCTTATCCTTCGATTGTCGAGGCACCGTTTAATTTATAATAATGCCA
>NW_026099210.1:0-629 GCF_021464435.1 Cataglyphis hispanica | reverse complement strand
ATTCTATTTGTTTATATATAAATCGATAATGCTTTAAACAGTTAAAAATTCTTTTAAAGTAATATTCATATGTCAAATTAAAAAACAGTTTGCTGAAAAAAAATTACATATTAAATACAATAATTACATTGACTTATGATGTCAATAACAATTTAATTTACTGCATTTTTTACCTTTTTTACTTTTTTGTGCATAATTTTTATTTATCTCATCGCACACAAAATAATACGTTATAAAATCTTTTCACATGCTTTCACAAAATCTCCACACATGCTATTAAAATGATAATAAAAACCCCAAAAAAATTTGAAAGATAAAAGAAATGTGTTCACATCTTTATAATCTCTAAATAGATATAATTAATTATTATATTATGCTAATAGAAAACATAAAAGATGAAAATTACAAGAAAAAGACACGGTTATACAAATATAAAAGATATAATTATTTATATAGAGTAAAATATTTTATAAGTTATAATTGAAATAAATAAATATAAGAAAAATGTTTATATATTATTATATAAATAAACATTATAGAAATAAATATTATATAATTATAATCAATAATAATACTATCACAAATTTTAAAATTAAAATATGAAAAGTTATAAAAGCATTTTAATATAG
>NW_026099209.1:0-630 GCF_021464435.1 Cataglyphis hispanica | reverse complement strand
ACCCGCAATACAAGCGGGCTTGCCGTAAAAAACGGAACCATAGATCCGGCATAAAGAAACGCGTCAAATGCATTTCTAATCTATCTCAGTTTAAACATTACTAATAAATCAAAACCTCGTATAATATCTTGTAAAGAGTTTTTTCTCTCTAGCCCTTATAAATCGCCTGAAATTCTCTCATAGATTTCATAAAGACATTCAAAAACATTCACGAATAAAACTTCGTAATAAAATCGACTTAACTAATAACGGTCTCTATCTAATAAGTGACCCTACTGGCCTATTTACTTATACGCCAGAATTTATATTACTAAACCAAAAATTATATCAAAATATAACACATGTTAAGCAAAGTTATCAACATAATTTAACAATTCCTTCTCATGATCTAAGCTCCCAATTAAAATATCAATTAACTGAAAATCATTTGAACATAGATGAATATATTAGATATTTAGATACTTAATCGATATTTTTCTTTTATTATAATATTAAAATTCTATTCTTTAAACCTGATTAACCTTCGAATGACATATGCTAGTTGCGGTCCATATCCTAAAATACCTGGTGAAACTTCTAGTAACCAACTAGTTCCGCGCCCACATCATTCCTAGATCCACTAGGTTAGTC
>NW_026099208.1:0-632 GCF_021464435.1 Cataglyphis hispanica | reverse complement strand
CTTATATTTATATATATTATTTTAATTTAATTAAAATTATTATTAAATTTTATTTACTGTTCGAAATCGAACTCAATGCTCGCAAATGCAAGCAACTAACTGCGCGAATTCTCGGCACCGCGATAATGCGCGGCTCAAGCGCGCCTTAAATTTAGCGCGTTCGCTGCCGGTCCAAACAGAGCACCTATTAGATCACACTATGTCAGTCTCGCACAGTCTCGCAAATCACAAGAGGCCCCGCGGCATCGATATGATATTGCTGTGGGCCTCGCAGCGGTCACCCGAGAGAGACAAAAATACATTTTTAGTTCTATTATCGCAAATAATCGTTATAGTTGACCCGGTCGTTTAAAATCCGCCTCTCAAAAATTCTGGAACTTTTCGAATTCACGGCAGTATATAAGCCCCCTCGGGGAACCGCCGCTCGCACTCGATCGAGATCTTTCCATGAAAGTGTGTGAATTTTTGTACGGAGACGTTCGCTTTGTAAAATTAAAGAAGCTCGCTTTTCTTTATACCATCGCTTGTGGTTCGCGAATTTACGCGTTTCTGAGAGTATTCGTAGCTTGCGAATATTTGCTACAAAATTCCTTCCGTCGCTCGCGGAACTTTCCGTTGCACGCGGAACTATC
>NW_026099207.1:0-638 GCF_021464435.1 Cataglyphis hispanica | reverse complement strand
AGATTGCGGCGAATGCAATTTCTGAAGCGGAACAATGTAATCGGCGATATCAGCGGCGCGAGTTTATTGAACAGAGCAACGGGCTGCCTTTCGAACTACATATACCAGGCTATCAATTCTGCGGGCCGGGTACTCGTCTCGCAAAGAGGCTCGCGCGAGGCGATCGAATCGTCAACCCGTTGGACGCGGCTTGTCGCGACATTGCGTACTCACGAAGCGACGACCTCACCGATCGACACGTCGCCGATCGAGCGCGCGAGCGCATCGCGACAAACGACTCGACTTTGGGCGAGAGAGTCGCCGCGACGGCCGTATGGGCAGTTATGAAAGCGAAGATGAAACTCGGAATGGGTATGCCTGCGAGAATCAAGAGAAAGAAGAGCGGGAGGAGGAGAATGACGGTTACGAAGAAACGAACGCTTCCCGTAGCGAAACGTGACTTTTCACCCCTGTTACCGTTACTGGAAATTCTCGGTTCCTTGGCTGGAGGAGCAGCGGAAATCGCGAAAATGGTGAACGACGGCAAAGCGGCCCGACGGCAGCTGGAGGAATTGCAACGTCACAATCGCGCGATGGAGGATCGCGGTTTGTACCTCGCGCCTTACAAACGCGGAAGCGATGCATCTTCGATGAGAAAA
>NW_026099206.1:0-644 GCF_021464435.1 Cataglyphis hispanica | reverse complement strand
AAGACATTTTCTGTCTTTCAATAATTATTTAAATAAGACTAATGGAATATTGTTGATACATCAATAAAAAAAATAAATAAACTCTTCACATAAAATATAAAATAGACTGTATTTTGTACTATAAGTGTGGGATAGACTTTTGTTACGTCTCAGCGACGCTCTTTCTCTCTCTATATCTCAGTTAGTGAGAAAAAGATTGCTCTCTACTGTTACGTCTCAGTGACGCTCTTTCTCTCTCTATACCTCAGTTAGTGAGAAAAAGATTGCTCTCTACTTTTATAGGGCAACCTGCTTCCACCGGCTATACCCCAGGGACGCCGAGAACTAGGACTAATCTAGTGGATCTAGGGGAATGATGTAGCGCGGAACTATTTGGTTACTAGGAAGTTTCACTAGGTATTTTAGGGATATGGACGCAACTAGGTATATGTAATTCGAAGGTTAATCAGGTTTAAAGAATAGACTTTTAAGCGGGGAGCACACACTTTTGCATAAGCGCATAACAATAAGCATAAGGAAATTGATTGGTTCATTTTCTTATGCATACATTTGTGGACCAATCAATTTCTTTATGTTTATGGTTATGCGCTTATGCAAAAGTGTGTGCTCCCCCCTTACATATTATAATAAAAGAAAGATATCGA
>NW_026099205.1:0-10474 GCF_021464435.1 Cataglyphis hispanica | reverse complement strand
TACATTTTTTATTGCAACAGGTTTTCATGGATTACATGTTATTATCGGAACATTATTCCTCTCAGTATGCCTTTTACGAATAAATTACCTTCATTTTAGAAGAATTCATCATTTTGGATTTGAAGCAGCCGCATGATATTGACACTTCGTAGACATTATTTGATTATTTCTATATATTTCAATTTACTGATGAAGATATTAATAAATCTACTTAAATAATAAATTATATTTTATCAAATTTATATTTATATAGTATAAAATATTACATTTAATTTCCATTTAAAAAATTTATTTTAAAAATTAATATAAATAATATTATCTATAATTTTTATCTTTTTAATCTTTATTCTTTTATCTTTTCTAATCTTATTAATAAATTTTTTATATCAAAAAAACTATTTAAAAATCGAGAAAAATCCTCTCCTTTTGAATGTGGATTCGACCCTATAAGCCAATCTCGAATACCTTTTAGAATTCAATTTTTTCTAATTAGTCTAATTTTTCTAATTTTTGATATTGAAATTACTTTATTAATTCCCTTAATTTATATAAATTTCTTTTTAAATAAAATTATAATATTTTCTTCTTTTTTATTTTTATTAATCCTAATTATTGGATTATTTATCGAATATCTTGAAAAATCTATTGACTGAAAAACCTAAATCTATCTTCTTACTATACCCATATTTTATTATTTTATAATAAGGATTTTAGTTAATTAATAACACTTAAATTGCATTTAAAAATTATATAATACTTATATAAATCTTATCCTTTAAAGTAAAAAAAATCTTACATTTAATTTCGACTTAAAAATTGATTATATTTCTTAATCTAAAGGAATATAATTTTTAATTAACTGAAACCAAAACAGAGGTATATTATTGTTAATAATCAAACTGAATTTTATTATATTCCAGTTAAAAAAAATTTTTTTAATAATAATTAAATGAAATAACTTAAATTGAACTTCTAATTCAATATTCAATGAAATTTAAATTCATTTTATTTCATTTTATCTTATTAATTTTTACCTAATTTTAAAATAAAATTTATAATAAATAAATTCTTCTCTATTATTTCTTCTAATATTTATATAGTTTAAAATAAAACATTATATTTTCATTATAAAAATAATATAATTTTTAATTATTTATAAATTTATTTACAAATAAAATAATAATTTTCCTAATATCTTCAATATTATGCTTTATATATAAGCTATATAAATTATTTATTCATAAATTAATTACCTATAAAATTATATAAATTAACGTCATTGTTATTGAAAGAATAAAAATAAATATAAAAATTTTATATAACTTCATATTTACTTTAATTTCTTTAATGATATTTAAAATTAAATTTTTCCCATAAATTCAACTCATCTTTTATCTAATCTATAAACCTCATATCCTATAATTAAGAATGGTCGATAAATCAATATATATATATAATTTAAAAAAATATTGAACTAAAAAAATCTATATATATATAGCTTCAATAAATTTTTAAGTAAAAAAATATCCAAAAATCAACCCCATAAATAATATTAATATTGTTATTATTTTTACATTAATTTTATAAACATAAAATAATTATCAAAAAAAACTCAAGTTAATAATGACCCCTAATTAATCTAAATAATATTAAAATAATTATAGAAAAATTTATTAATTTATCTTCTTTAAAAAAAAAATCCTCTCCTATTAACCTCCCCAAAATAAATATAATAAAATAAACGAAATGAATAAGAAATAGTAAAAGAAAGTGATAATATTCTTAATATTAATAAACTTATATTTATATTTATTATATATACAGACTCTATAATTAAATCTTTTGAATAAAATCCTGTTAAAAATGGAAATCCTATTAATGCCAATCTTGAAATATAAAATCTTATTATAGTAAAAGGAATATACTCATTTATCTTACCACAAAATCGAATATCTTGATTATTATTCATCAAATGAATTATAATCCCTGCACATATAAATAATAAAGATTTAAAAATTGCATGAGTTAATAAATGAAAAAAAGATAATAAATTTAATCCTAACCTCAAAATTATTATTATTAATCCTAACTGTCTCAATGTAGACAAAGCAATAATTTTTTTAAAATCATTCTCAAAATTTGCTATTAAACTAGAAATAAAAATAGTAAAAATTGATAAATATAATAAAATTTTATCCATTATTCTTTCAATTAAAATTTTATTAAAACGAATTAATAAATAAACACCCGCTGTTACTAAAGTAGAAGAATGAACTAAAGCAGATACAGGGGTAGGAGCTGCCATAGCCAATGGTAATCAAACTGAAAAGGAATTTGAGCTCTTTTAGTAATTGCCGCAAATAATATTATTATTAAAACTAAAATTATCGACCTATCTATAAAATTAATTCTCCACCTTCCATAAATAAACATAATTCTAATAGATATTAATAATCCAATATCACCAATTCGATTACATAAAACTGTTACTATCCCTGAATTAAATCTAATAAAATTATGATAATAAATTACTAAACAATAAGAAGATAACCCTAATCCATCTCACCCAAATAAAATTCTAATTAAATTTGGTCTAATAATTATTAAAATCATAGAAAAAATAAATAAAATTACTATAATTACAAATCGATTAATAAATTTATCTCTCTCTATATAAATTATACTATATAATATAATTATTGATGAAATCAACATTACTACTCTAATATATAAACAAGAAATTCAATCAATTATTACAAAAAATCTACATTAATAGAATTAAATGAAAATAATAATCATTCTATAATAATTCCTAAATCAATTATATGCAAATATAACCTTACAAATATAAATACAATAAATCTAATCAATATTATAAATGAATAAATCAATAAATTTAAAATTACCTAGAATAATAAATATTACTTCCTTAATTCCACAAATTAATATTTTATTTATATAAACTACCTAAGCTTTTTTCTTTAATTTTTAATACATTAATCTTAAATTTAAAATTAATAAAATTAAAGGTCAAACATGAATTATTATAATAATATAATCTTTTAAACTAACAAAAAATAATTTTTCTTCAAAATAATTAAATCCATGTTGAACATAAGAATATAAATATAAAGAGTAAGCTCTTCTAATAAAACAAATTAATATTAAATATAATATTAAAAAAATTTCTCATCTTACTAATGTTATAATTATAAGAATCTCCCTAACAAAATTTAAAGAAAATGGAAAAGAAAAATTAGCCACACATAAAAAAAATCATCATACTCTTAAAGAAGGTAAAATATTTATTATTCCTTTATTAAAAAATATTAACCGACTACCTCTACGTTCATAATATAAATTTACTATATAAAATAATCCTGAAGAACATAATCCATGAGAAATCATTAAAATATATGCTCTAATAACCCCTATTTTTATTAAAGTTAATATAGAACATATTAAAACATTTATGTGAACAACTGATGAATAAGCTACAAGTCTTTTTATATCCACCTGAATTAAAGTAATTAATCTAACAATTAAACCCCCTACAATACCTACCCTAATTATAAAATAATTATACTTAATTCTACAAATATAAAATATTTCAATGAAACGTAAAATTCCATACCTCCCTAATTTTAATAAAATTGAAGCTAAAATTATAGATCCATAAACAGGAGCTTCAACATGAGCCTTAGGTAATCATACATGAAACACATATATAGGTAATTTAATAAAAAATGCTATAAATAAAATTAAATAATCTCAAAATCCTAACTTATATATTATTATTATTCCTATTAAATTTATATCTAATGAACCATTAAATTTTAACAATTGAATAATATAAATCAATAATGGTAATGAAATAAATATAGTATATATTAATAAATAATAAGAAGCTTTTAAACGTTCAAAATTTATACCTCAATAAATAATAATAATAAATATAGGAATCAACCTCAATTCAAATATTAAATAAAATATAATTAAATTTATCGAAGAAAAAAATACAATCAAAATCAATAATATTAATAAAAATATTAAAATTTTTTTTGACTCTCTCCAACTATCTTTATATAATAAATTTTCTTCTATTCTACACTGAATTACTAAAAATATTAATCCTAATACCCATATTCTTAAAACTAATAAATAATAAGAAAAAAAATCACATCCTAATAATATTCTAATATTAATTCAAATTAAATCCTTAAATGTAAATTTTAATAAAAAAAATAATCTTATTAAAAAACAAATATTATAATAAAATATAACCTTTAAATTTTTTATTATTAATATAAATAATATAAATATAATTATAAAAAAAATTTTTATCATACATATTTAAATTTAAATAAATTTTATCATACATATTTATATTTAAATAAATTTTAATAATATTCTATCTACATATAATTTAAATTAAATTCTTTTATCTATCTTAATCCTAACACTTTTATATTTAATTAAAACTTTCTAATATTAAACAAATAATATAATTCATTACCATGAAATCGAATAATTAATACTAATAAAGTTAAACCTAAAACCCCACCACAAACTCTAAATACTAAATAATAAATTATATATATCTCTATATTTATTATTCTAAAAATTATATATATAATAAAAGAAATATTCAAAATTATTAATTCAAATATTATTAATACTACCAATATAAATTTATATATAAAAACTAATAAAATTAAAGTAATTATATATAAATATCTAAAAATTAAAATATCTATATTAATTAAATAATTTTATTTCCATAAAATTATTTTACTCTTCTTCCTCATAATCAAATTTATATAGTTTAAAAAAAACATTAATTTTGTAAATTAAAAATAAATTTATTTAATTTTATAAATAAATATAATTATAATTTCATCTTAATAAATCAAAAAAATAATTATTAAATTATACCTCTAATCTCCAAAATTAATATTCTAAATTAAACTATTTCTTGCATTATTTTATTATTTATTATTTAAAATATTATTTATTTATTATTCATTTAAATTTATAAATTATTTTTTACCAATTAATATATAAACTTAAATTTTATGAACAAAAAATTATTACTTTTAAATATTTTCATTTTATTAATAATTTTTAGATTATTATTTTTATTAATATCTAATAATCTATCTTTTCATCCTATTATCATAATAATTATTTTATTAATTTACAGATCTCTTCTTTGTTTAAAATTATCTATATGAAAATCTAATTATCTGTATTCAATCATATTATTCCTAATTATAATCAGAGGTTTATTAATTATTTTTCTATATTTTTCAAGATTAATTTCAAATGAACAAATAAGTTTTAAACTCAATAAATACTTATTTATATCATTTATTATCAATTTAATAATTTTCATCTTTTACTGAAATTTTAATTATCATCCCCAAATAATAAAATATAATTATTCTGAAACTAACTATTTTATAAATTTAAATGAAATAAATTTTCAAAATATTCTAAATCTTTACGAATATCCTTTTAATAATATTACTATTGCCTCTATACTTTATTTACTAATTACTCTTTTCTCTATTATTAAAATTTGTTCAATAAAATCCACCTCCCTTCGAAAAATTAATTAAACCCTATCAAATTACTTCTTATGAATAAAAATTTCTTTAATTTAATCAAATTATCTCTTCTAAATCTTCCCACACCTATTAATATTTCTTACTGATGAAATTTTGGATCTCTTTTAGGTATATTCTTAATAATTCAAATTATTAGAGGATTTTTTCTATCAATGCACTATTGCCCTAATACTATTATAGCTTTCTCTAGAATTATCCATATTATCCAAAATGTAAAACTAGGATGATTAATTCACAATATTCATATTAATGGAGCATCAATATTTTTTATTTGTATATATCTTCACATTAGACGTGGATTATATTACAACTCCTTCAAATTAAAAAATACTTGATTAATTGGTGTATCAATTTATCTTTTATCTATAGCCACAGCTTTCCTTGGATATGTTCTTCCTTGAGGACAAATATCATTCTGAGGAGCCACAGTAATTACAAATCTTATTTCTACAATTCCCTATATCGGAAACTTAATAATTCAATGAATTTGAGGGGGCTTTTCAATCAATAATGCTACATTAAATCGATTCTACTCCCTTCACTTCATCCTACCATTCATAATTACAATAATAGTAATATTACACTTATTTTTTCTTCATGAAACAGGATCCTCTAATCCCCTTGGAATTAATAGAAACTTATATAAAATTCCTTTTCATATTTATTTTACTATAAAAGATATAGTTACATTTAGAATTTTTTTATATTTATTTTGAATTATTAATCTAGAATATCCATACATTTTTAGAGATCCTGATAACTTTACCCCTGCAAATCCTATAATTACCCCCATTCATATTCAACCTGAATGGTACTTTTTATTTGCTTATGCAATTCTTCGATCTATTCCCAACAAATTAGGAGGTGTAATTGCTCTTATTTCCTCTATTATTATTTTATATTTTCTTCCTCTAATTTTTATTAAATTTAATTCAATAATATTTTATCCTTTAAACCAATTAATATTCTGAATTTTTATTAATTCATTCATTTTACTTACATGAATTGGAACTCAAATTATTGAATATCCTTATATTTCTATTAGACAAATTCTTTCTTGTATTTACTTCTCCTATTTTTTTTTTTCTTTTATTCTTATAACAATATGAGATAAAATTTTATTTAATCAAATTTAATATATTTAAAAATATTTAATTTAATATTATTTATCTATATCATTCATAAATTTATTTATTAATTAATAAATAATTATAAATTTATTCTATTCAATATATTTATCTAACCTAAATAAAATATTTTTATAAATACTTCTACTCCTCTCTCTCTCTTTATTTAATAGTTAATGATCTTGAACTAAAAGTTTATGCCTTGAAATCATAAAAAAGAAATTTAAATTTTCTATTAACTTTTATAATAATTTTTATTTCCATTTTTTAAACTTTGTACTCCTCAAATTATAATTTAAATTATTATTTTCCATTATTAATTAATATAATTAATAATATTAAATTATTAATATTAAAAAAAACTTAAGTCCCAAAATTATTAATAAATAAAATATTACTAAAGGTAAAATAATTTTCCAACACAAATATATTAACTCATCATATCGCATTCGTGGTAATAACCCTCGTACAAAAATTACTATAGAACTTAAGATAATTGAAAATAAAAATATTCAAATATTTGAATATTGTAACAAACCCGTAAATATTACTAATCTTATAAACCTAAAAAAAATAATTATCCCATATTCAGCCAAAAAAATTAATGTAAACCCTCCACTAAAATATTCAATATTAAATCCTGAAACTAACTCTGACTCACCTTCAACAAAATCTAAAGGCCTTCGATTTAACTCGGCTAAAACCCTAATAAAATAAATCATAAACAATGGATAAAGAATTACCATATATCAAATATAAATCTGATATTTATAAAAATCTAAAAATGAATACCTTTCCCTTAAAATCATCAAAACTAAAATAATTAAAATAAATCTAATCTCATAAGACAATATTTGAGATACAGATCGTATTGACCCTATTATTGAATAAATTGAATTAGCTGATCATCCTATAAAAATTATAATATAACCACTAATAGATATAAATACAAATATTAATAATACAGAATAATTTAAAAAATATAAATTAGTAATATAAGGAAATAATATTCATATAACTAATATTAATCCAAACCTTAATATAGGACACAAATAAAATAAATTATAATTAGACTTATAAACATAAAATAATTCTTTATTCAACAATTTAATCGCATCTCTAAAAGGCTGTAACATTCCTATAATTCCCACTTTATTAGGACCTTTACGTAATTGTAAATAACCTAAAATTTTTCGCTCCAATAAAATTAAAAAAGCAATACCTACTAATAAAATTAATAATAAAATAATTAAATTTAAAATATTTAACTTAACATAATTAATAAATTTATCTATAAAAATTATTACTTATATAATTAATATATATTATATATAATTAAATTCTAAATTTAAAACACTTATCTGCCAAAGTAATATATAAATTTTCTTAAATATTTAATTTTATTCACTATAAAAAAATTATTTTAAATAATTAGTCCTTTCGTACAAAATTATCTTATTATTATTATAGATAGAAACCGATCTGGCTTACACCGATCTTAACTCAAATCATGTAAAATTTTAATAGTCGAACAGACTAAAATATTAAATATCTCCATTTAATTTTTATTTTAATTCAACATCGAGGTCGCAATCACTTTTTTCAATATGAACTTTCAAAAAATATAACGCTGTTATCCCTAAGGTAATTAATTCTTTTATAAATTTTTATTTTACTAATTAAAATACAAAATTTATTCATTATTTTCAAACATTATTGTTCTTAAATATTTAATATAAATTAAAGTTAAATTAATTTAATTATCCCCCCAACAAAATATAATTTTAAATTTTATAATTATTCTTAAATTATTTATTTAAAATTTATATAAAATTCTATAGGGTCTTCTCGTCCCATAATATTATTTAAGCATTCTTACTTAAAATTTAAATTCTAATTTTTTATTCAAGACAGTTAAAATCTCATTCATTCCTTCATTCCAGTCTCCAATTAAAAGACAAGCGATTATGCTACCTTTGCACAGTCAAAATACTGCGGCTATTTAATTAAATAATCATTGAGCAGAACAAATCTTATATTAATTTCATAAAACTATGTTTTTATTAAACAGATGAACTTTACATTTATTATCTTCTCCAATAATAAATTTATTTTGCCTAATTCCTTAAATAAATTTTTAAATTATATTCCTTAATTTCTACATTTCTATTATTAAATTTATTATACTAATTTTATCATTATTAATTTATAATCTTTATTATTATAAATATTTTTTTAATTCATTAAATAAATTATTTTTTAAATAAATTTTATAAAAAATATATTTTTTATAAATTATTAAATTTTTTCAATAAATTTAAAATTTTAATAACATTTTTAAAAATAAATTTATTATTATTTATATTTAATATAATTTATAGATTATCCCATAAATTTTTTATATAAATTTTGTAAATAACTTTATAATAATAAATTACAAATTTTTTATATATAAATTAAATTTAAATCAAAAAAAACTAGATACCTAAAAAATTGATTAAAATATCTTCTCTAAATAAATATTCAAAATAATTATTTTATATTAAATTTCATACTTACTTAACTCCTTTTTTATCGAGAAATTTTCAAATCATAAAATTTTATTTTTATAAACCCTGATACAAAAGGTATAATAAATTATATTTACTTTTAAATATTTAATTAAAAAATTCATTTACATTACTTTCTCTATCATAAAAATAATTATTTTATTTTCTATACTTAAACTTTATTATATTATATACTTTTAATATTTAACTTTTCAATTATAACTTTATTTACCCATAAATTTTAATTATTTATAAAAAAAATTATTTTTTTAATTAAAATTTTATTAAACTAAGAATAATCTTTTCAATGTAAATGAATTATTTTATTTTTAAACTAAAATTTTTTATTCTAACTCTAAGTACACTTTCCAATATACTTACTTTGTTACGACTTTTCTCACAAATTATATTAATGAAAATGACGGGCAATTTGTACACATTTTAAATAAAATTCAATTTATAAATTTTTATAAATTTACATATAAATCCTATAACTATAAAATCTTTAAAATATTCCTATAACTATAATAATAAAATTAAATGTAACTCATCTAAATCTTAACTATCCTACATTTTGATTTGAATTTCTATTTAATTAAATTTTTTAATTTTTACCTCCTAATGAAATTTTTCAACAACAATATATAAAAATATTTAAATTAAGTACCTCCATTCGTGGATTATCAAATTAATCAACAAGTTCCTCTAATTTTATAAAATGCCGCCAAATTTTTTATTTTTAATGTTTCTACATTTAATATTTTAATTAAATTTTTCTTTCATTAAAATAATAGGGTATCCAATCCTAATTTCTAATAAAATTTATTTAAATAAATTTTATAAATAATTTTAAAACTAACTTCCTAATTTTATCATATTTCACCAAAGATAAAATTTTAAATTAATTTATCTTATATTTATTATAACCATATAAATTTTAATCAATTATTATAAATTTATTTTCATCTAAAGTTTAACCGCAATTGCTGGCACTTTAATTTATCAATAATTAAATTTAAATTTCTATTATTAATTTACATTAATTTAATTATTTTAAATATTAAATATTAAATTTAAAATTATTTAAATTTATAAATATTCTACTAAAATTTATTTATATTTCAAATTAAAAAATAACTTTTTTAAAAAAAAATTTATTTTATTAAAT
>NW_026099204.1:0-655 GCF_021464435.1 Cataglyphis hispanica | reverse complement strand
CTTTTAAATAATTTTAAATAATAACTTTAAATAATATATTTTGTATAAATATTTAAGAAAAAATACTCTACAACTGTTCGAGATTGCAACGATTTCGAACTTCGCATTTTTGTTGCCGCGCGACCGCGTCATCGCCGCGCGCGCGATGCGAGGTAGCGTTTTCTGCGACCGAGCGAAAACGCGCGGCAACAACAAACATCGTCGCCCTTCTCGAAGGATCTAAGGTAAAACTGCGACAAACAAGTCACCTAAAAACTGTCGGCGGAAATGACTAAATTTCGGGGACCTTCTGGATCCTTCGACGACAGTATAAAGGTAAGCCGCCAACCGAGCGCGGCGCATTCCGCTCAGAGTACTTTGACGCGTGTACGCTATTCAAGCGAAATAAAGAGTCGGTCTCGTTTAATGAAATAGACATATTTCAGTGCCGTTGTGTGACTACCGGAGTTATTCCGAGACAGACGATTTATCGCTGTTTATCCGCCGCGTGCGAATTATAATCGTATCTCGCGTATGATTAATATTGCAAAGTGTTAAGATTCTATGCATCTTAGAATCGAGCGCGTCTCGATACTCGCGGGTGTCGTTGTCCGTCGGCCGTCTCATTTCGCGCTTGTCTCTTTTGGAGCACGCTTGCTCGCACGCTCACTATAAA
>NW_026099202.1:0-661 GCF_021464435.1 Cataglyphis hispanica | reverse complement strand
GATCTCTGCCTTGACTCCAATGCTATCGAATAATTCCTCTACCACCACCCTTCTTCTCCCTTCTTTTACCTTCACTCCTTTGATCAGTACGTTTCTCCTTCTTTCCTTCCTTTCTCTTTTATCCATTCTATTTCCATTCTTATCTTTCATTCCTCCCTTCCCCCCTTGTCCATTCTTTCCTTCCCCTCCATTCTTCTCTTCTTCCATCCATCTCTTCCACTCCTCTTCTCTTTCTATCCATCCACTCCTCTTCCTGCTCCCTTCATTTCCTCCTTAACCTTCCTTTCCATTTCTCATTCTTCCACCACCTTCATTCCTCATCATTCACTGACTCCTCATTTTCTAATTTCCAGCTTTCATCCAGTCTGCTCCCCTTCTCCCTCTCATCCACTCCGCCTTTCATTAATCCAGTTTTTCCCTCTTCTTACTATTCTCTTCTCCCTTCCGCACTCCGGCTCCTCCCTTTTCTTCAATGGCCTACATTTCCGTAGCTATCTCTTCTTTCCTTCCCTTCTTTTATGCCGAACTGCGCCATCTTGTTCTCCCGCGCCCTCTATGAAGATTCCCGTCGCTATCCACTAATCCGCTCTACGATCTCCGCTATCTATACTCTATGGTCTAACTGTCACTATCCTGCACCTCTCTTTACAACCTTATATTC
>NW_026099201.1:0-666 GCF_021464435.1 Cataglyphis hispanica | reverse complement strand
ACTTTGTGTACATAGTGTACAACATCGTTGTGTATATATTACAACACTGCTCCGTGGAATAATTGGAAAAACATATTCCTGTCAGTGCGTCAGCGGACACAACACGACATCAATGCATCCGCTTATTAGGACTATAGAAAAAAAATGGAAGGCCTTCTTATATTGGACAAAGTGGTTCGTGTAATGTGTCCTACAGAAGTAATAATTTGAGATAATATATATATATATATATGTGTGTGTGCGTGCGTGCGTGCGTGCGTGCGTGCGTGCGTGCGTGCGTGCGTGCGTGCGTGCGTGCGTGCGTGCGCGCGATAGCGTGCGTGCGTGCGTGCGTGCGTGCGTGCGTGCGTGCGTGCGTGCGTGCGTGCGCGTGCGTGCGTGCGTGCGTGCGTGCGTGCGTGCGTGCGTGCGTGCATCGTGCGATGCGTGCGTGCGTGCGTGCGTGCGTGCGTGCGTGCGCGAACGATGCGTGCGTGCGTGCGTGCGATGCCTGCGCATAACGTGCGTGCGTGCTGCGTGCGTGCGTGCGTGCGATGCGTGCGCGATGCGTGTGTGTGTGTGTGTGTGTGTGTGTGTGTGTGTGTGTATAATATATCTGCATGTATGTGTGTGCGTATATATGAGTGTTAACTTACATGTACATACGTCCTCAATTTATTACACGTA
>NW_026099200.1:0-672 GCF_021464435.1 Cataglyphis hispanica | reverse complement strand
GAATTGGGGATATTGGGTTATTATTAATCCCGGACATCTTGTCGACTTTCTCTCTCACTCTATTTTCTCTCTCGTTTTTCCAGCTCGTCGGAACCAATCAAACAGCCGGCCACTATAGGAGAAACCAATCGGAGCGCTCGGTCCCTGGGCCGGAGAGACTTACTCCTCGCTTAAATGCCCCATCTAACTCTCACTCATGTAAGATTTCAGTTAGCCCACCGCACTAGGACCCCGACCAGAAAAGCAGAGGACCCAGGTTCCAGCCCGAGTATTTCCAGCCCAGGAAAAAATAAAAAATCGCCTCGTGGACGTCCACGACTCCCCACTCTTAAAAAAATTTTAAAATTAAAAAATTGCCTCATGGACATCCACGAGTCCCCACTCTTTTTTTCTCAGGTATCTGCGTAGGGGGAAGGGGGGACGGGAGCACAGCGGGGGGCTGGCGCCAAGGGGGAAAAGGGGGGACATTCCTATCTCACTATAGTGACCCCTATATTACTAACATATGAACTAGAATTTTGGGATTATTTAATTTTATTTATAGCATTTTTTATTAAATTACCTATGTACGTATTTCATGTGTGATTACCTAAAAAAAAGGGCTCATGTTGAAGCCCCTGTTTATGGGTCTATAATTTTAGCTTCAATTTTATTAAAATTGGGAAGATATGG
>NW_026099199.1:0-676 GCF_021464435.1 Cataglyphis hispanica | reverse complement strand
GGGGGATGCACACTTTCCACTGTCCGCCCTTCTTTCGCTGGGATGCACACTTTCCACTGTTCTTCGGTGGGGTGGTCTTTGAAATTTAAAGTGTGTAGCACGTGACGGTATAGTTCGCCCTCCTTGACCCGGTAGTCCGGGTAGGCGGCAGGTTCGCGGCGTGTTCCCTCTATTATCCGGTTGTACCAGCGGCAGCGGATGGTCTGGATCGCGCTTACTTCCGGCTGCCGAGAGAGAGCATCGGCCACGCGATTGAGAGTGCCGCGGCGGTATTTAATATCGTAGTCGAATTGTTAGAGCTCGAATAGCCAGCGGGCGAGGCGGCCGGTCGGGGTCTCCAATCTCTGGAGCCAGCGGAGTGACTGATGGTCGGTGATAACTGTGAAGGCGTAGCCCTCTAGATAATTCCGCATCCGGCGGATGCCCCATACGACCGCGATGCATTCGAGCTCTGTCGCGCTATAATTTTTCTCGGCGCCGGTCAGGGTGCGACTCGCGTAGGCGATCACTCGTTCCCCGTCCTCGTGATACTGGCGGGTGCACCTCGATTCGCGGGGTCGGTTGCGGACCGCGGGTTTCCCCGAATTCTTCCGGGTGCGCTTCGATGTGTGCGCGCATCCGGCTACGGATCTCGTCTAGCATGCCGGTTGCATCGAGATCGTATGCGGCGGCGATC
>NW_026099198.1:0-682 GCF_021464435.1 Cataglyphis hispanica | reverse complement strand
AAGAAATAAAGACTCTCTTTATTCGATCTCTCGTCTCTCGATCTCTCGATCTCTCGATCGCCCTCGTCTACACATCGTCCCGTTCCTCCGCCCGATCTTCTCTCCGAATCGCGCGCTCTAAGCCGCGCCGATAGCGAAACAGCGAGCTCGTCCTCGATGCGCGGCGTCACGCGCTCTAACCGCGAGCTCGTTCTCCCCCGTCTCCCCCATCACGCCCCGACGCCTCTCCAACCAACCTCCTCGCGAAACATATTCTCCTCATAACTCCCCAACCGCGACTCAACCGACGCCGCGGCGCCCGCCAACTCATCCCCCGCTCCCCGCTCGCCGAAAAAAAAACATTTCCTCCAATAGATCGCGCGCTCTAAGCCGCGCCGATACCGAAACCGCGACCTCGTCCTCCACGCGCGTCGTCGCGCAGCTCCAATAACACGAGAGTTCTAACCCAGATCCTCCCAGAGAGGTGCGGGTCGAGGGGAAGCCGCGCGGCAAACCGACCAGCGCGCTCCACCCCGCGCACTCCCATACCCGTCTCACCCTACCTACTCCCCCTGCTTTCCCCCGTGCCGACGCTTCCCTGCTAAAATATCTTTCTATCTCCCTTCTTTATATGGCTGTCACTCTCACTCTTACTACCGGGTCTTAAAACAAACTGAGTTAGAATCGGCCTAACCTATCTACT
>NW_026099196.1:0-684 GCF_021464435.1 Cataglyphis hispanica | reverse complement strand
CCCTGACTGCATGCTCCGAAGATATGCGGTCCGGAATTATATCTAAGTGCATCGTGTGCTCGCTTGAAAACACTTTGCCACCGGTCAATAGTCTAAGAACAAGGACTTTATGTGTGACCCGTCTCTCGATTCCGGCCCACAGTGTATTCCGAGTCAAGATTTTATCATAGTGCATCTAGTGTTTTTAAGACTTTGTGAACCAATCAAGAACTTTACTGTGAGCGCTGAGAGAATCAACCTCCCCCTCGACGAGCTCAAGAGCCAAGGTCTACATTTTGTAAACCAAGTATCATCGCACTCAATAAATAGTAAGTCCTTAAACTCTTCAGCTAATTAGTCCAAAATAATTCTTGGTTAACCATCCAACTAAAAATCTTATTGAATATTCTCGAAATCCTATCGATCGTCAACAATTTAGAATTATTATTAAAATTAAAATTATTATTATTACGTTTCTATTCTACTTCCCATACTTCTGAAGCTCCTTATCATTCACCCAGGGTCGTTCGCGTTTTGCGGAGCTACCCGTGACTCTCTCATTATCTCTCTCTCTTATTCAATTACCCAGGGTCGTTCGCGTTTTGCGGAGCTACCCGTGACTCTCTCGTTATCTCTCTCTCTTATTCAGTTACTCGGGGTCATTCGCGTTTTGCGGAGCTACCCGTGACTCTCTTGTTATCTCTC
>NW_026099195.1:0-684 GCF_021464435.1 Cataglyphis hispanica | reverse complement strand
GATCTGGCGATGTAAATTGATTGCCATTATTTTCTTGCAATTGTGAAATATCTTGTTCTTCAGTTTCTGATTCGGAGCTTGAACTTAATACGCGCAAAACGCGTCTTGTTTTTTGACCAATTAAATTCTCTTCTTCAGACGAGGAAAATATGTTGTCAAGAAGCTCTATTTCTTCCTCTTCACTACTACTTAGGTACACACGTTTTCTTTTCTTCTGGCCGAACATTTTTAGGGTGTACTATATTATTTAAAAAAATAACGAATGGATAAATTCAAAAACTAATCACAAAATAAAATAAATAAATACTTACATATGCAGTAAAGAAACAGGTTTACAGGAATCAATGCACAGAGAGATTATACGAGAATGTACGTAGAAGAGCAGTGTAATATGAAGGCAATTGATTGAACGATATTGAAACAATTGCCGATATTTAGTTGCTATGTTACATAAGACAACAAATTCCATGTTGAATCAGTTGGTAAAACAGTAATAAAAGAGTTATAGTTAAAAAATACAGAGGGCGTATATATACGCTTTTCGTATATATTGATGGATTTGTGAGGACGTATATATACGCTTTTCGTATATATTGATGGATTTGAGAGGGCGTATATATACGCTTTTCGTATATATTGATGGATTTGAGAGGGCGTATATATAGGCCTTTAGCAGACAAAGGG
>NW_026099194.1:0-11356 GCF_021464435.1 Cataglyphis hispanica | reverse complement strand
GATCCGCTGTCAAACTTATTATTTTCATGTATCAATAACATTTAAGGAGTCCGCGGAGAAGAGAAGGATCGCGCCACGATTTATCTTATCACATATCTATCTTATATGCAAGGAAGGGAAGCAAAAGAAATAGATAATTATCTTTTTTAATTTTTACATATTTTTTATTTATGTTACCATACATCATCTCGTTTCAAGGTTTCATACAAAAGTGCATCCACAGCATAAGCTATTAATTCGCAATCTATAATAAATGTTTTATCACACACATCGTGCAAAATTTTTACTGCATTTTCTCTCATGGCACTAGGCATGATACTTTGCAAACACCGCACAAATTGATCAAAGCTCGCATTTACATCTTCTGTATTCTCATACAGTTTTAAATATTCGTGTTTAACGCAATGTTCGAGTTCGAATAAAAATAATATAGTTGCTAGTTTCATGTACAAGCAAGAATCGTCTATTGTAAGTTTTACAACACATGCATCATGTATTTTAACATGTTCCATTACTAGATATACAATTCTTAGCGATGAATGTGTATTGTATGTGTATAATATATAATATCGACTGGAGGAATCGCTCAATATCGACACGTCTTTTGATGAACATTTCCTACGTTTCATGAGGTAGTACTATGTGATTTCCTCGGATATCGCCAAGATGTAATTCCACAAAAGACGCAGATTCCACGCTGATTCCAATATCCAAGTATTTATACGCCGTGCGAGTCAATGCAAATCTGCGTACCAAAAATTCGTGATATACAACGAGATTTATCACATCTGAAAAAAGAATACAATTAAATATGGAAAAAGTATGGAAGAAACATATAAAAATATATGAGACATTTTGTGATACTTACGAATCAAGCGGTTTTTTGTATGGTTTAATTTCATCTCGAGGAACATAATAATTCATGCACAATTTAACACTTTTACTGCTTCCTTCAGCGAAGCGTTTACCACTATTGTTGCTTCCTTCAGCGGAATACATTTTTGTCTCTCGGTTATAAGAATTAGAGCGGTTATGAAAAGTAGAGCGGTTGACGCGGCACAGATCGTATAAAAATTAACCGAGTATACGTGACCCTTATTTTTTAAAACTATGATATGGTGGGGAAATTGATGCTTTGAAATTTAGGAGAAGGGAGAGACATCCAAGTATAATGGAGAGATTAATACTTCGAAATAGTAGGTAGAAATTAGTAGGGACAACAAGTAGACAACCAATTGAAAAGAAATCTTAGAAACGACTCGCGAGGAAAGGTGTAGGGAGAATAAGAGATAAAACATATAAATATTAAAAACATATTTTTATTTTTAAATATATTGCAATTCTTTTTGACATTGCGACCAGTTAAATATTTTTAATATATTCTGTAATGCGCAATTCTTAACATGTTTTCCACATTATATAGTATTAGTAACATCTAGATTATTTAAAGATTCAATATATCCATAATCAGCATCCAAAATCTTGATAATTAGGTTTTCTCACGCATAATTCTCAAGCAAATCCCTCAACCATTTTCATTTCTGATATCCCTTGACGTACACAAGAGTACTAAATTATTTGAAACATTACGTGTAATTCTGTAGTATTGCAAATTGTGGTATGAAGGAAATAATTGATGCGATATTTTTCATTAAGCGCCGATGTACGACTGCTATTCGCAATAATATCACCATCAGATAGATATTTAGCCGAATATACATCTTCCAAGCGCACGGTGCTTCGCTATGATATCACCTCAGATCTTGCACGATCGTGTCAAAATCGTGAAACATAAGCGCAATCATCAAGGTTAATTCGTTGTATGCTAACATACAAGTAATTAAAATTTTTGCACCAGGCATCACTCCCACGTGTGAGATTTAGTTGAAATATGATGCATATGATGGAAAAAACATCAAGATAAAATATAAAATCATGGTAAAGAGGCACAGCCTGTCAATATTTTCGCCAAAGATTCCGAGACAACATTTATAAGCTTAGAAATATGGCGGAAAACAGTGTGGAACAAAATCTGCGCGAACAATTTGCATGAGTGAAATCAATAGAAGAGCACATTGCGTGGGATCAATGATGCGACGCATATATCGTATTATTGGAAGAGCAAAGTCTCATCAAACGTCCACGATTATTGATCGGGATTCGACAATCACTGATTGCCCGAATCGCACGATTCGAGGGATTGAAGAACACGTTACACAGCGGTTTTGTACATGCGGGTGCAGGATGCAGTACGCGACATGGATTGATTTGGCGGGAGATCGATACGGCGCTCGAGAGCTGCATATTGACTGGCGCGATTATAAATCATAATCACATCGAATCTCATAAATTTTTCGAGGATGCCAAAACATTGTGCTCGAACATGTGCAAAATGTAATGAAAAACACTTTAATGTGAAAATTAATACAGCGTTCAATGGTGAATTTGTAACGGGTGATAAGCGTGCAAATAAAAGTATAAACACCAAAAACTATGTACTATTTCGCACATCTGATTTACACGAGTGATACGAGCGACGCGTTATCAAGCCCACTCTAGCATCGCTCGAAAAATTTCAGGAACGCGACAGCGGGTGGGCATTGTCGCGGATACTCGATTTGACTGTAAATATAAATAAATATAATCCTATGCGCGCGGAATAAAATTACATATAAAATTACATAAAATATCATATATAAAATTACCGCGGAAAATAATGATGAAAAGAGGGGTGATCAACGTGCAATTTAAAGACAATGTTTTGCATGGTCAGTGGTCGCCGCTCTACATCGAGCTAAATTGGAAGTGGATCGAGAATCGTCATACCCTCATTACGCAACAGTACTGAATCTGCAAGACATTGAGTTTCCAGTGACTGTGAACCAAATCAAAAAATTCGAGCTTGCTAATGACATCTCAATAAATGTATATAGTTTCGAGGAAAAGAACATTGTCCCGCTACGTCTTTCGACGCAAAAAAAAAAAAAATATAGAAACGTTAACTTGCTGTACATCGAAGATAACAACATTAGACATTTCGCATGGATCAAGAATCTATCTAGACTCGTGAGCTCGCACCTAAGCAAGAAAGATCACAGAAAATATATTTGCGATCAGTATGTATATTTTATATATTGTTTTTATTAAATATATACAAAAGAAAAATTAATTATTTTCTTTACAGATGTTTGCATTACTTTGGATCAGAAGACAAGTTACAGTTACATACGGTGGACTGTAAAGAGATGAACGAATGCGCTATCCGATTACCAAGCGAAAAGGACATGCAAGTGGCTCACATTCAACAATTTTAATCGGAAAGAGCGGCTTCCTATACGCCGATTTGGAGTGCGTGTCATTGTTCAATCATAAACGTAAATTATAATACATATTACAATTTTTCACAAAATGCATACTGCAAAATACTACCATACTTGTCGGAAAAATGTGCGTCCTTACAACATCTAATATTTTATTATAACATTGTGTCATCCAGTGTGACATATTCAGCATTTGTTGCGTCATTTTTTATGGTTTTACTTCACTTTACTTCACAAAAGCTATTGAAGACTATTAGACATTTTATGGCGGATACAACGGGATAGACACGCTCTCGATGTCTCGATCAAATATTTTAGAGTAGGAGATGTATCACTTTACAAAAAACGCTTACTTTTTGTATTTAATAAAAAGACAAAAATCACATGTATTTGCAGACAATTCTTTACAATTAGCTTTTTAAATAATATATTATTATGATGTTAAATGACTATTGAACGGCTATCGAACAGCTATCAAAGGGTTATCGAACAGATATGAGCTGTTATCGAACTACATTGAATGACTATTGAACAACAACTATCGAACGGCTATTGAACCATTTGAACGGCTATCAAACGGCTATTGAGCCGCTATCGAATCACTTTAAACGACTATCGCACCACTTTGAACGACTATCGAACTAATTTGAACGATTATGAACAACTTATTAATTCGCAATCAACTATAATGCAAGGATAATCAAACGATAAATTATTTATATAACATTTAAATAAAGTTTATATATAATTAAAATCTGTATATATTTTAAGTCTACACCCATGAAATGTAACATCAATATTCTCGTAAAGCGGTTGGCGATGTTGTCACATACTGAAATTTAATACTTGCATACTGGGATAAGGAAGAGGATAAGGAGAGACTAAAAGAGAGGATATATTTTAACAAATAGTTTATTCTAAATAATGTTTAGGCGCATCCATATGATTAGTATGCCAATTGAATATTTTAAATACATTTTGGAAAGCGTATTTTTTCAAATGTATTAATGATATCATATGTATATATATATATATATATATATATATATATATATATATATAATATTAAATATATTCTATTAATTTTTATATTCTACTTAAAAATATTCTATTAATATTCAATATTCTACTTAAAAATATTCTAAAAAAATTCTAAATATACATATAAATGTACATGTTATCGTTCTTGCGACGACATTACTCTTGACACCTGTAACTTTTTTCGTTTTTTTTTTTACTCTCACGTAACGCGTACATTTTTGCTCTAAACCCAACAAATTCAATCATGATTGCACCATTACTTTCATTCGTCATTAAACCCGATACCTTTTTATTCACAAGCGGTATACGACATATCCTGTCATACCATTACATTAGGTCGTGAGCTTCTCGTAGTTATGCCGGGCTTCCCGGTTGCTGGAGCAGAGTGAGATTAAGAAAACGCGTTACTAACCGAACTAATATACCGAGTGGTTCCATCTCACCGACCGACCGACCGATTCGTTAAACCAAGGGGTTATACCCCACCGGACCGACCGATTAATATACTGTTTTTATTGTATCAAGTTAGTCCGCCGAAACCGACCGTTTGTACATACCGCGATCGAGGATAATTTTGTACGTCTACCGTAGGCCTTAGAACAAAAGTCGCGCTCGTGACGGCGAAATACGTCACTGGCGCCTAGTCCTTCTAAGGATAAGCCGCCGAACACCGGCCTTGCCAGTCTTTTTCAGGATACATCGCCGCACAGTGCACATCCTCGCAATAATAGCCGTCATATCCGAATCCGACTTTTCTCGTAAATACGGATCCCGCTTTTACATACGGGCTCAAGCCGCCCGATTCTGTAAATATCGCGTTAGCCTAGTTGTTATATAAGATTCGCACCAGCATAGCAGTAACCCAATGCATGCTTAAGCGAGCTAACTTCGTATCGTTCACGCTGCGCTTATTGCTTTGACTATATTATTTTCTTTATTAGCGTATAACACATTACTCACGCCGTCCGTGCTTATTGCTCTGACTATATTATTTATTTATTAGCTTTAAATAAACTGTTTATTTAAGATTATCGGAAGAGTGAATTTAAGTTTCCCCTTCTTTCGAATCTTGAAAACCGGCGAACCTGATCCGTGGCAAACGGAAAGGTGAACCGTTACAATACATGCGTACATACATACATTCGTACATACGTACATACGTACATACATACGTACATACATACGTACATGCATACATATACAGGATGTCCTAAAAATTTTGACACACCCAAAATGTGAAGGTACATTGGATCTAACTGAATCGAAAAGTCCTATACCATTTTGCAAAATTCGCATTAGTTGTTGAATTATTAATTAAAATGATGAATTATTAATTAAATTGTCCGTACGAATAAGCGAGCAGAAAGCAAGTAGGCTGGACCCGGTAGGAATATAAAATGGCTTACTGTTAATGTCTTCTAGCAACGTTTAATAGCGAGAAGTGAGGTCAGGCAGCGAACGGCGAGCGACACGTAACATATGATATCCCACCGAAAATTATTGTCTCATCTTTTCGGTAGCGAGAAAATGATGCGCTCATATGTATACGTATATGTATATATGTATGCACGTATGTACGTATATATGTATGTATGTATGTATGTATGTATGTGCGTATGTATGTACGCATGTATGTATGTATGTATGTACGTATGCATGTACGTATGTACGTACATATTAATCTTAAACACTTCGGTGGCGACAAACCACCTGGTAAGCGGCAGGATAAGCTGCTCGCTATCTTATACGATAAGAAGCGTTACGTAATACATTACCATAACCTGCAGCAATGCACGCGACACGAACTTCTCGTTACAAAAATACATCGAATATTATAGGTTTCACAATTTCCATAGCTTCGCAGTTATATCGAACTTAATACACAATTTCGAACGCGCGTGACGAACGATTTCAAGAACAATTTTATACAAATTAATAATGCGGTCTTTGGCAAAATGACAATGGAAAATGTGTGCAATCACGTTACCATTAAGTTTTTGATACATTGAGACGGAAGATATGGCGCAGAGGTAATGATCGCGAAACCAAATTTTCACACTACAAGCGTGTTTTCGAAAAATTTGATCGCCATCGAATTGCACAAACCGAGATGAAATTCAATACACCAATTTGTGTGGGCATGTGCATATTCGATATATCCAAGACATGCTTGTATGAATTTCGTCACGATTGCCATTATATCGAGAGAAATATAAAATCATGTACACTGACACTGACAGTCTCATATGTCACATTGAGCGTGAGAATATAAATGAGAATATAAAGAGCAACGTCGACAAATTCGATATGAGCGATTTTATAGTGGACAATGCATACGGTATACCGCTTGTGAATAAAAAGGTATCGAGTTTAATGACGAATGAAAGTAATGGTGCAATCATGATTGAATTTGTTGGGTTTAGAGCAAAAATGTACGCGTTACGTGAGAGTAAAAAAAAAAAACGAAAAAAGTTACAGGTGTCAAGAGTAATGTCATCGCAAGAACGATAACATGTACATTTATATGTATATTTAGAATTTTTTTAGAATATTTTAAGTAGAATATTGAATATTAATAGAATATTTTTAAGTAGAATATAAAAATTAATAGAATATATTTAATATTATATATATATATATATATATATATATATATATATATATACATATGATATCATTAATACATTTGAAAAAATACGCTTTCCAAAATGTATTTAAAATATTCAATTGGCATACTAATCATATGGATGCGCCTAAACATTATTTAGAATAAACTATTTGTTAAAATATATCCTCTCTTTTAGTCTCTCCTTATCCTCTTCCTTATCCCAGTATGCAAGTATTAAATTTCAGTATGTGACAACATCGCCAACCGCTTTACGAGAATATTGATGTTACATTTCATGGGTGTAGACTTAAAATATATACAGATTTTAATTATATATAAACTTTATTTAAATGTTATATAAATAATTTATCGTTTGATTATCCTTGCATTATAGTTGATTGCGAATTAATAAGTTGTTCATAATCGTTCAAATTAGTTCGATAGTCGTTCAAAGTGGTGCGATAGTCGTTTAAAGTGATTCGATAGCGGCTCAATAGCCGTTTGATAGCCGTTCAAATGGTTCAATAGCCGTTCGATAGTTGTTGTTCAATAGTCATTCAATGTAGTTCGATAACAGCTCATATCTGTTCGATAACCCTTTGATAGCTGTTCGATAGCCGTTCAATAGTCATTTAACATCATAATAATATATTATTTAAAAGCTAATTGTAAAGAATTGTCTGCAAATACATGTGATTTTTGTCTTTTTATTAAATACAAAAGTAAGCGTTTTTGTAAAGTGATACATCTCCTACTCTAAAATATTTGATCGAGACATCGAGAGCGTGTCTATCCTGTTGTATCCGCCATAAAATGTCTAATAGTCTTCAATAGCTTTTGTGAAGTAAAGTGAAGTAAAACCATAAAAAATGACGCAACAAATGCTGAATATGTCACACTGGATGACACAATGTTATAATAAAATATTAGATGTTGTAAGGACGCACATTTTTCCGACAAGTATGGTAGTATTTTGCAGTATGCATTTTGTGAAAAATTGTAATATGTATTATAATTTACGTTTATGATTGAACAATGACACGCACTCCAAATCGGCGTATAGGAAGCCGCTCTTTCCGATTAAAATTGTTGAATGTGAGCCACTTGCATGTCCTTTTCGCTCGGTAATCGGATAGCGCATTCGTTCATCTCTTTACAGTCCACCGTATGTAACTGTAACTTGTCTTCTGATCCAAAGTAATGCAAACATCTGTAAAGAAAATAATTAATTTTTCTTTTGTATATATTTAATAAAAAACAATATATAAAATATACATACTGATCGCAAATATATTTTCTGTGATCTTTCTTGCTTAGGTGCGAGCTCACGAGTCTAGATAGATTCTTGATCCATGCGAAATGTCTAATGTTGTTATCTTCGATGTACAGCAAGTTAACGTTTCTATATTTTTTTTGCGTCGAAAGACGTAGCGGGACAATGTTCTTTTCCTCGAAACTATATACATTTATTGAGATGTCATTAGCAAGCTCGAATTTTTGATTTGGTTCACAGTCACTGGAAACTCAATGTCTTGCAGATTCAGTACTGTTGCGTAATGAGGGTATGACGATTCTCGATCCACTTCCACTTAGCTTCGATGTAGAGCGGCGACCACTGACCATGCAAAACATTGTCTTTAAATTGCACGTTGATCACCCTCTTTTCATCATTATTTTCCGCGGTAATTTTATATGATATTTTATGTAATTTTATATGTAATTTTATTCCGCGCGCATAGGATTATATTTATTTATATTTACAGTCAAATCGAGTATCCGCGACAATGCCCACCCGCTGTCGCGTTCCTGAAATTTTCGAGCGATGCTAGAGTGGGCTTGATAACGCGTCGCTCGTATCACTCGTGTAAATCAGATGTGCGAAATAGTACATAGTTTTTGGTGTTTATACTTTTATTTGCACGCTTATCACCCGTTACAAATTCACCATTGAACGCTGTATTAATTTTCACATTAAAGTGTTTTTTCATTACATTTTGCACATGTTCGAGCACAATGTTTTTGGCATCCTCGAAAAATTTATGAGATTCGATGTGATTATGATTTATAATCGCGCCAGTCAATATGCAGCTCTCGAGCGCCGTATCGATCTCCCGCCAAATCAATCCATGTCGCGTACTGCATCCTGCACCCGCATGTACAAAACCGCTGTGTAACGTGTTCTTCAATCCCTCGAATCGTGCGATTCGGGCAATCAGTGATTGTCGAATCCCGATCAATAATCGTGGACGTTTGATGAGACTTTGCTCTTCCAATAATACGATATATGCGTCGCATCATTGATCCCACGCAATGTGCTCTTCTATTGATTTCACTCATGCAAATTGTTCGCGCAGATTTTGTTCCACACTGTTTTCCGCCATATTTCTAAGCTTATAAATGTTGTCTCGGAATCTTTGGCGAAAATATTGACAGGCTGTGCCTCTTTACCATGATTTTATATTTTATCTTGATGTTTTTTCCATCATATGCATCATATTTCAACTAAATCTCACACGTGGGAGTGATGCCTGGTGCAAAAATTTTAATTACTTGTATGTTAGCATACAACGAATTAACCTTGATGATTGCGCTTATGTTTCACGATTTTGACACGATCGTGCAAGATCTGAGGTGATATCATAGCGAAGCACCGTGCGCTTGGAAGATGTATATTCGGCTAAATATCTATCTGATGGTGATATTATTGCGAATAGCAGTCGTACATCGGCGCTTAATGAAAAAATATCGCATCAATTATTTCCTTCATACCACAATTTGCAATACTACAGAATTACACGTAATGTTTCAAATAATTTAGTACTCTTGTGTACGTCAAGGGATATCAGAAATGAAAATGGTTGAGGGATTTGCTTGAGAATTATGCGTGAGAAAACCTAATTATCAAGATTTTGGATGCTGATTATGGATATATTGAATCTTTAAATAATCTAGATGTTACTAATACTATATAATGTGGAAAACATGTTAAGAATTGCGCATTACAGAATATATTAAAAATATTTAACTGGTCGCAATGTCAAAAGAATTGCAATATATTTAAAAATAAAAATATGTTTTTAATATTTATATGTTTTATCTCTTATTCTCCCTACACCTTTCCTCGCGAGTCGTTTCTAAGATTTCTTTTCAATTGGTTGTCTACTTGTTGTCCCTACTAATTTCTACCTACTATTTCGAAGTATTAATCTCTCCATTATACTTGGATGTCTCTCCCTTCTCCTAAATTTCAAAGCATCAATTTCCCCACCATATCATAGTTTTAAAAAATAAGGGTCACGTATACTCGGTTAATTTTTATACGATCTGTGCCGCGTCAACCGCTCTACTTTTCATAACCGCTCTAATTCTTATAACCGAGAGACAAAAATGTATTCCGCTGAAGGAAGCAACAATAGTGGTAAACGCTTCGCTGAAGGAAGCAGTAAAAGTGTTAAATTGTGCATGAATTATTATGTTCCTCGAGATGAAATTAAACCATACAAAAAACCGCTTGATTCGTAAGTATCACAAAATGTCTCATATATTTTTATATGTTTCTTCCATACTTTTCCATATTTAATTGTATTCTTTTTTCAGATGTGATAAATCTCGTTGTATATCACGAATTTTGGTACGCAGATTTGCATTGACTCGCACGGCGTATAAATACTTGGATATTGGAATCAGCGTGGAATCTGCGTCTTTTGTGGAATTACATCTTGGCGATATCCGAGGAAATCACATAGTACTACCTCATGAAACGTAGGAAATGTTCATCAAAAGACGTGTCGATATTGAGCGATTCCTCCAGTCGATATTATATATTATACACATACAATACACATTCATCGCTAAGAATTGTATATCTAGTAATGGAACATGTTAAAATACATGATGCATGTGTTGTAAAACTTACAATAGACGATTCTTGCTTGTACATGAAACTAGCAACTATATTATTTTTATTCGAACTCGAACATTGCGTTAAACACGAATATTTAAAACTGTATGAGAATACAGAAGATGTAAATGCGAGCTTTGATCAATTTGTGCGGTGTTTGCAAAGTATCATGCCTAGTGCCATGAGAGAAAATGCAGTAAAAATTTTGCACGATGTGTGTGATAAAACATTTATTATAGATTGCGAATTAATAGCTTATGCTGTGGATGCACTTTTGTATGAAACCTTGAAACGAGATGATGTATGGTAACATAAATAAAAAATATGTAAAAATTAAAAAAAGATAATTATCTATTTCTTTTGCTTCCCTTCCTTGCATATAAGATAGATATGTGATAAGATAAATCGTGGCGCGATCCTTCTCTTCTCCGCGGACTCCTTTAAATGTTATTGATACATGAAAATAATAAGTTTGACAGCGGATCA
>NW_026099193.1:0-690 GCF_021464435.1 Cataglyphis hispanica | reverse complement strand
AGAAAAGGGAATGCTATAATCTAATGCCAAGAAACCATAGAGCACGATCTCAGGTTAATCGAACTGTCAGCGTTTCGGAAATCGATAACTAAGGATTTATTTCATCTAAGCTTTGAATAGGCGTAGGTTCGCGAGGCAAGACGCGATCACTACCTGATTATATGATATGCGTTACGTCTCAACAACGCTCCTTCTCTTCTACTAATCTCGATTAGTGTGAAAAAGATAGCTCTCTATTTTTATAGTGCGATATCCAGGATTCCACCGCCAATACCCTACGAACACTTGAGAGCTCAGACTAAACCAGTCGGGACTATCTAGGGGAATGGCGTAGGCACGGAACTATTTTCTTACTAGATATTCTCAAGGTATTGTACGCAGGTACGCAATTATGTGTATTAATTCAAAAGTTTAATAGGAATTAAAGCAATAAAATTTGAACAATAATATTATAACGAGAGAGGAATAGAGAAAAATATCGTACATTTATAAGAATGGAATTGAATTCGTTTATTAAGAGAATTAATTGTGGAATAAAATATTGTACTTGATAACGATACTAGATCTTATTATAATATATAAATGTTAATAAAAGGGGAAGTTTTAGAGTAAACGGGGCAGAATGTGTATTCCACCAGGGTACCGTGGTGAGCGCTCAGCAAATAGATTTCAATTGGCTAGATCGTTTAC
>NW_026099192.1:0-691 GCF_021464435.1 Cataglyphis hispanica | reverse complement strand
AATTAGTTAACAATTAAAATAAAAGCAAATGGATTACACAATTATTCCATAGGTATTTTGCAAAGATAAAAGCGGTACTTAATCACTAGCTAAAATATAGTTTTTAAAATTGGTAGGACGTTACACCCTATAAAAGTAGAGAGCAATCTTTTTTTCACTAACTGAGGTATAGAGAAAAAAGGAGCTGTGACGTAACATCACACACACACGGTAGTGTGCAAGGAGGGCCTTTGGCTCAGCTCCCGCACTCACCACACCGGTAGGCTGGGTGGACCTCGCTACAACATTGACAGTGGTCGGAAAGAAGCTAGAAATGCTTCGAAGCGTTTGATTAATCAATCAAAGCAAAGAAAATAAAGATTTCTTTATTCTAATTGGTTAATACAATGCTTCGAAGCGTTTTCTTGAGCGCAGTCTTACAAAGTATATGCTATATTGTAAAGCAAGGTCCACCCAGCAAAATGGATGTGGGTGGAGAGCCTAAGGCCCGCCTCCAACCAAACCGTGTGAGAGTGTGTGTGTGTGTGTGCTTGAGTGCTTGCCCGCGCGCCCGTGCTTTCTGTCCATGCATACGTACTTTGATATATTTCAAACTTTTTTTGTTAATAATTTTTTAATAAGCAACAAGCGACGATTAAATTAGAAGAAAAAGTTACTCAGAATTATGTCCTTGACAACATATATCAAGATC
>NW_026099191.1:0-694 GCF_021464435.1 Cataglyphis hispanica | reverse complement strand
TTAATCTAGAATTTAATCCTTTTAATTTGAACTCGATGTCCACCCTTTTTGGGCATCTATACAAAGATTGAAATATGTCAGAAATTCAACACAGTTCGTTGCCGCGTTTTCCGGCAGCGGCGATTACAACTGTTGCCACACTCCTCGTCAGCGACAATTGTTTGTTGCTACACTTTTTCGTCAGCGACAATACTATGCCTCGCTGTACAGCGACGAACCTTATGTAAATTTCAAGTTATATAAACATTGGTCTTTAAGTTAAAAATATATATATTTGTATATAAATTATTTTTTTTTTTAGAAGAAAAGGATTAATTCCGAGATCTTTTTCCCTCGGGAAGAACCTTGTTTGTTCTTTTGGCAATCCCACCGCTGCCACCAAAATTTAATGCTACGTCTTAGCGAAGCTCTTTCTTCTCTCTCTATACCTCAGTTAGTGCGAAAAAGATTGCTCTCTACTTTTATAGGGCAACCTGCTTTCACCGGCTATACCCCAGGGACGCAGAGAGTTAGGACTAACCTAGTGGATCTAGGGGAATGACAAGAGCGGAACTAGTTGGTTACTAGGAAGTTTCACTAGGTATTTTAGGGATATGGATGCAACTAGGTATATGTAATTCAAAGATTAATCAGGTTTAAAGAATAGAATTTTAATATTATAATAAAAGAAAGATATCGATTATGGTTGCGTTTT
>NW_026099190.1:0-713 GCF_021464435.1 Cataglyphis hispanica | reverse complement strand
TAAAACCCGCTCCGAAAGTAAACAACAACAACAGAACGGAGACCTCCGATGACGACAGCGATTACAGCGACGAGGAGTACAGCGAAAGAAACCAGCAACAAACAGCCAAATAAAAACAAGAACAAAGCTCCGGCAAGCTCAAGAAGCAAACAAAATGAGCATCGAAGAAGATATCATTGCCGAAATTAATAAACTCCTCGGAGAAGCCAAACCGGCCTACGGGCCTCCCGGAGCGGTGCTAGAAGCCGCACCGATCGACCGACCGCCACCGCCGCCGAGGCCACCGAAGGTCGGCGCGTCAATCCAGCGTTCCGACCGGGCGAACCGGATGAAAGCAGCCATGCTGGCCACTCCACCGCCACCGCTAGCTACTTGCCGCCGTCGCCGGGACTATCCGCCGCTCCCAGCCAGACGGCCGAATCCAGACAAGCGACCGACAACGGGGGACACACCATCCGCCCCCCCCCCATACCCGAAGTCCTGGTCCCCATGGGCCCCGCGCTGCCACCGCCGATCATGGTGGAGTTAGAGCCAGGCCTAATAGCGCCGGTACCACACTTCGCGGTACATGTTTCGAGGCGATATAAGATCTGCCTACCGCAGGGCCGTTGGACGCTGAGATTTGCCGCCGACGGCAAACTTAGATACCGCCGAAAGATAGCCTAGGCCGGAAAGCCTCATAGTTCAGGCTTAATTAGGAGGGTGATGTAACG
>NW_026099189.1:0-715 GCF_021464435.1 Cataglyphis hispanica | reverse complement strand
AATTACCTTTTCATCCTCTAAATAATAAGAAATGCCCTATCAAGCATTAGCAAGTGGCTGACAGTTTCCAGTCAGTCAACTTTAAACTATTATCCTACTATTATTTAAAGCACACCCATAATATCAATACTAAGTAAGATTTATAAATTCCATGCAAAATATACACTACTATTGTCATTTAAACCTGACTTAATCTTGTAACATTTTGGTCTTTTTCCCGAAAATCCATCGTTGCCGAGCGTTTATGGTGCCCCTGGCGACTCCCTCCCTTTTTCCTAAATTTTGACCTTGTTGCCGAGCGCTTATGGTGCCCCTGGCGACTCCCTCCTTTCTTCCTAAATTCTGAATATAATCCTTAAACCTCGTTGCCGAGCGCTTATGGTGCCCCTGGCGACTCCCTCCTTTCTTCTTGAATTCTTTATATAACCCTTAAACCTAATTGCCGAGCTCTGATCGAGGTGCCCTGGCGGCGTTTCCTATCAATTTAAAAACCTCCCACAAGAAATGACAACAGGAGATTAAATTGAAATCAAATTTATTATCTAATTTTCTGAACACAACCCAATCCTTGAACCTAGTTGCCGAGCGCTAATTACGGTGCCCTAGCGACATTACACATTCTCCCTAAAATTCCATGGTTGCCGAGCGCTTATTACGGTGCTCCTGGCGACATTCGACCTCTTTTCTAAACCTTCTCTTTCTATCAGAAATTTAG
>NW_026099188.1:0-724 GCF_021464435.1 Cataglyphis hispanica | reverse complement strand
CAGAAACAGGTGTCCATACGCAAAATATAGAAAGATTATGGAGGGACATGAGAGCAAATATTCCCCGTTATGGTACACACAATTATCATTTTACAAATTATATTGCTGAATTTTTGTTTAAAAAATGTATAATTTTAATGAACGCATTGATGCTTTTATTGATATAATAAATTCTATGTATCCTTTAAATCAATCAAATACAGTTTAAAAACAAAGAAAAACAAAACTAATTTTACTTTGTATTAGAAAGTACATGCGTGGATACAATGGGTTCCATGCGCCTTACGGCGGGGCTCCACTTCTGGAAGATATAACCTAACCCAAACCAAATTTTAGTTTTAAATCAGAAATAGATTTGGGTACATCATAGATTAATTTACATCTTTCGGAAGTGAAGCCCCCCCCCGTAGGGGAAGCGGAACCCACTGCATCCATGCATACATTTTCCCATCCACATAACAATTGTGTGTTAGACCTTGCTTCGCTTTGTAAAGTATATATTGGATACCTGTATAATGTAAAGGGCTCCGCCCCTCCCCCGCTCTTTGGGCAAGACTTCAATTTTTTGAATATAAATTTGGATTAGGTTAGTTTTTTTCGGGGCGGGGGTAGAGGAGGAGGGGCGCAGCGTCTCTCCCGTCCACACATTTACTTAAATATACAATTAATATAAAATTCATACTTAGAAAAATTCAAATTATTTCATTTAATACTTGTTCTTATC
>NW_026099187.1:0-725 GCF_021464435.1 Cataglyphis hispanica | reverse complement strand
AGTAATCATACACACATACTGTTGGGATCTCCAAAAAAAAAAAAATAATAATTTGGTCTTTTAATTAATCCTTTTATTACTTTTGTATGTAATATCTTCTTCTCTCATATTTTATTAATCTCGGATCTTAATATCTTTTTCATCCATTTTATTTATAAAATATTAAAATATAAATTTTATTAAATTTGAATTTAATATTTCAATAACATAAAAAATCAGAAGAACAAATTTTATGCTCGTATTTCTCTCTCTCTCTCTCTCTCTCTCTCTCTCTCTCTCTCTCTCTCTTTCTCTTTATTTCTAATAAACATAATTCTTAAAAATGACATTATTTAGAAAAAAATTATTTAGAAATTTATTGCAAAGAAAGCAAATAAACAATAAAGTATACTCTTTAGCAACATTCATGACACAATAATTTTTTTAATTTTTTTAGACTTGACTCTTGGACTTGTATTATGATCTCATCGCTTATAATGTTAATTTTTTTTTTTACAATACGAACTCATTAAATTAATGATACACAAATACAGATGCAAGATTGAGCATATTGAGCAAAAATTTTTTGTATGCACTTCTCTGACGTTTTCCTCTTTGCCCCTTTTATAATCAGAAGATAATTATTAATGATAATGATTATCCATACTGTTGATTACTATCCTCATTCTGAGTATAAGATATTCTAAATATAAAACGATAGCTAAAAACGGAGTCTATTGGTTAAA
>NW_026099186.1:0-726 GCF_021464435.1 Cataglyphis hispanica | reverse complement strand
GCAGATATATTGGGGGAAGAGTGGAGGAAAGAATAAGAGAACGGGGAAAAAAGGTTCTGCTAGTAGAGATGGAGGCATAGCCAGTTTTGCGTTTTGTGCCCATTGTCTAAGTGGAGGGGATACACACAAGCGTGAACCGTGTACATGTAATGCGCAGAACATTTTGTGTGTAAATCCCCTTTACATGCGCTGGCAGCATGAAACGCAAAACTGGCATCTCTGAATGGAGGACAAAGAGGAGAACGTGAAAGATACAAGAATGAAGATTTGACAATAGAAGAAAGAAAAATGAAATGGAGGCTGATAGAAATAAATATACAAAGAGAATATGAAGAAGTATGGTAATGAACAAGGAGGATTAGACGAGAAAGAATGGAAATGGGACGATGGAAAGGAGAGAGAAGAAAAGAAAAAGATAGGAAAAAACAAAAAGAGAAAAGAGAAAGCAAGAAGTAAAGAAGAGGGCAAGGAGGGAGGAGAAGAATGCATATAAAAAGAAAGAAGGAAAAAGAAGTTGGACTGGAGAGAATGAGGAGAAAAAGGATAGAAAAAGCAGAGAATGGAAGCGGCTCAATATCGTGCGAGGAAGTAGAGGAGATATGAGAATATGAAGGCCACATAGACCAGGTCGGGAAGAGGAAAGGCACATGTATGTCCCATAATTCGCGGAACAGACGTCCAACCGTAACGCGATACTAGGCGCGGCGAAATAATGGAACAGACGCT
>NW_026099185.1:0-734 GCF_021464435.1 Cataglyphis hispanica | reverse complement strand
ATGTATAAATGTATGTATATAGTGGAAATCATTAAATATTAAAGCTAGCATGCTTTGTATCACCATTCTATCTTCGTTTTTTCATCCCCTCTACTTTTCTGTTTTCCAGTCGACGAAGACTTCTTTACCTTATGATATGTCGTTAGAAAAAGATAAATTAATGTGCTTTCTTTCTATTTTTTGACGCATTCTGACTACGGGAAATGTAGAGACACGCGATCTACATATTATACGTCTATGATGTATACAGGGTGTCCGGACTCGACCATCGGTGTGTAGGTGGAGCAGATAAAACTGAGAAGAAAAGTTCTTTATCATTTTGCGATTTTCGCAATAATTATCGAGTAATAATTAAAAAAGATCGGCCAATGCGAATATATGTACGTGATAAAAAGGAACAGTCCATTGATTGCTAGGATGCGAAAATTCATCGTTATGTATCGCTCATACGTAATCGTTGTCATTTGTAGGGAGCTCCTTCCAAAATTTCGTTGCGCACCTAGCGATTGCAAACTTTTGGATTGATTCTGGGCCATCCTTTCCCGCCATGCGCTAATACACTTGTGCATTGGCCGATGTTTTTAAATTAATTTCTTGATAATTATTGCAAAAATTGCAAAATAATAAAGGATTTTTCTTCTCAGTTTTACCTGCTTTACCTGATGGGTGGTGCGATCAATTCTGGACACCCTATATATGTATGTATGTACAGAGTGTCCCATAATTCGCGGATC
>NW_026099184.1:0-744 GCF_021464435.1 Cataglyphis hispanica | reverse complement strand
CGAAGCGCGCTGTCTTTGTCTATCATTAGAAACCCGTATTTGCGCTGCCAACACGCGCAACACAGCGCGTGAAAATCTTCGTACGATATATCGTTGTTCACGTAATTATTATACGCGTGCCGTAAGTTGATGCCTCCCTGTTTAAAAAAAACCAGCAGATTCGTGTTATCTCGTATTAAGTGTTTCGATATCTTAGCGTACGTTTGACACAGATAGAAGCAACCGATGTTCGAGTGTCGACCCATAGCGAAGTATCCCCTGACGATGTTCTGTTTATCGCATGCTACGTCATCGAACACGAATATCGAATTCGGAAGCGCTTCGCTAGGCGGAATAACGTCAGAGTTATTGGAAAATGTAAAATAACCGATATCCTCTATCGATGCCAAGTTTTGTAAATATCTATATTTTGGTTATTGCAACGATTTTGAGTAAACATAAACGTTCTCAAAGCATAAGCCATGCGAACTTTCCAGTAGACTTATTAGCGCGTTCGTCTTACCGCAATTAGACGGACTGCAAATGATGCAACAAATATCACTCGGTAGAAGACGATCGTGTCCGCGCTCCCGCTTCGTCCGATGATTGCGCTCTACCGAGATTCGTTATCTTTATTACGATCGACTGTTGCACGAAGCCTCTCGATTGCATATGCGGTACACTCGCGAAATGGGACGAGGCTCTCTTATTTATATACGAATCTGTCGTTGTCGATTGCGCAGTAGCGAATCGCGCGCGTCGATC
>NW_026099183.1:0-11496 GCF_021464435.1 Cataglyphis hispanica | reverse complement strand
TCCCGAAAATCTAATAAATCTAACCAGTCCTGGAGGAGGAAGTTACCAAACCTGTCCTAAAAATTTTAATAATTCAAAACCTTCAAAGAGAGAAATTTCCAAACCTCTTAAGAAGGGGATAATTCTAGGATTTTGGAGGAAGTTTCCTCGACAGAATATCCTAGCTCCATCAATTGCGAGGAGGAATATTGTTAAACCTCACTACGTAACTCGACACATTTCTATTCCAAAAAGGGAGAAATTTTTATCCTCCCTATATACTAAATTTCCTAAGATTGGATTATTTGCAAAAGAAAATCATAATTAGAAGAGAAGTAAAACCTCTCATGTTTCAATAAAAGACCTCCTTGAAGAGGCACGAAAATGTAATATAAACATTGAAAATTTAAGTCTACAAAAAATAAAAACAAAAATAAACCGTCTTCAAAAATTTTTACATCCTTATTGAATAAATCTCAAGAAATTTTAGAAAAATCTATGCGAAAACGCTAAACGAGATATAAAAGAAATCAACAAGTTGTGAATTATAGTCTAAACAATTTTCTAACAATCTCTGAAGAAAACAAAGAAGATCGACTTACTAAAATTATAGAATCATTACGATTAGAGCATTTGAACAAAACAGAAAAAGAAAACGTTACTAAATTGATAATGAGAAGCCAAGATCGATTTCATATTCCTGGAGAAAAATTAACCGCAACACATGTATTACAACATCGAATAACAACCACGGATGACCAGCCGATAAACACACGCCAGTATTGATTTTCACAAACTCATAAGGAGGAAATAAACAGACAGGTAGAAGAACTCCTGGAAGGAGGGATTGTAAAACATTCACAATCACCATTTAACACTCCTATATGAATTGTACCAAAAAAGGAAGATTCTAAAAGAAATAAACGATGGAGAATGGTATTAGACTTCTGCGCTTTAAATGATAAAACTATCGGAGATGCATATCCTCTGCCACATATCGTCGATATATTGGATCAATTAGGAGCTCGATACTTTTCAGTATGCGATTTAATGTCCGGATTTCATCAAATAAAGATGAATCCTTAAGATGGGCATAAAACAGCTTTTACTACCCCTTTTGGACATTATGAGTTCGACCGAATGTCGTTCGGTCTAAGTATAGACTATATGAAACAAAATAAACATTACAGACGCATAGCGACAGTCCTAGAAGCTATAAACTTTTATATGCTTATACTTGTGATTCGTTATATAAATACATAGAAATAATTAGTGATACAAAATACATAGAAATAATTAGTGATACAAAATACATAGAAATAATTAGTGATACAAAATACATAGAAATAATTAGTGATACAAAACTAATAAATAATTAGACTGATTGCCAGCTGTTTTGTTGGATTGTTAATTAAATTTTTTTAACGATGATTACAATAGCACACTTGCCCGAAGAAGTGATTAGCATCATTCTAGAAAATGAGAGCATCAACGTGGATGAATATCATAAATTTTCAATCGACATGTAAAAGATTCCAACAGATAACATTCTACAACAAATTTTGGGAAAAAAATAATTTCAAGAGTGTTTTTTTATTTATAAGTTCTTTATTTAATTTCTTTAATAATTTGATTTTATTTTATATTCGGTCACTCAACAAAGCACCGTCACAGAAAAATAGTAAAAAAGTAAAGTTACGATTATTACGTTGTTATTTTATTAATTTAAATTTATATACATGTGTGTGTTTGCATATGGATATGCGCCTATTAAATTAATGCAAATTTAGTATATTATTGATGATACAATTTAATATGACTGTAAAAATGTTATTATAAAGAATTAAATCTTGTAAGAGTAAAATCTTAATGTATTCAAAGATTTTATTAGTAATTGATTTGATCAGTAATTTGTAATAATATTCAAATAAGAAAACACTTTTTTTACATTTGTTTGTTTCATGATTTTTAATTTGTTTTGAGATTTACTTATTTAATATTATTTTTAATTTTTATAAATAATTATATTCTTTAAGACTTATGATATAACCTTTTTCTTAACAGTTTGCAAATTTTATATGTATCATATTTTTATAAAGCATGACAATAAGTTTTAATTATTAAAAGATATTTAAAATTAAATACTTTCTTTATTTAAATTTTTTTTAGTTTTCCTTTTTATTTTAATTGTACGCGCACATTAAAAGTATCTTTATATGTTTAGTCTTAGTAACACATTGTATCGCATATATGTTTAGTCTTAGTAACACATTGTATCGCATATATGTTTACAGATTATTATTCTTTACTCTATTGCAATAATCACAATTTATATAATTAATAAAATTAATATTTATGTATCTATAAAATATAAAAATTTATATTACATATATAATATAAAATAAAAAATAAAGAAGTATTTCTATAAAATGGTAATCTCTACAAATGTATCTCTATAAAATATTTCTATAAAATAAAAAAGATTTATATTACATATATAATATTTACAATTTTATTAATTTGTTTCAAATATTCATATGCATATAATTAAAAAAATGTGTACTATTAAAAAAGTATATTTATCAAATAATATTTATATAATAGCGCATATTGTGATATTGCTTTATGTAATTCTTAATAATTGATAAATCTTAATTTTAGATGTCCTAGAGCGAAAAAATGGTATAATGCAGACGAAAAAAGGGAATTTTTGATCATTTGGATTTTAAAGAACAAATAATAACAGGATTAAAATACATGAAACTGTTACAAGATTTTATTGATGTCGGCAAATACGTTCTCTAATGTAAACAAAGAAACATTGCGATGTCTTATACATTCTGTAGTTGAAGTTTGTACGCTTTATTATTTTCTTATGGATGACCAAATTAATTAAATTATTTATACAGAATTACCATGGTAAATTTCAATAAACTAAAATACTATTAGAGCATTATAAATTAATTAGTAATTATTGTACAATTAATGTATGATCTTTTTCAGGCTAAACAATTTTAAACGTATATATAACTTTAGCTTAATATTCGAAAGCTTACGCTAATATACATATACATAAATGAATTTGTGGAGAAAAGCCATTTTCAAGCAATACTGTTAGCATTATGTGTTATTTGACAGCCTTGATTTGTGATTATAAAAATATAGCTAGATGACATCGCGCAAGAAGTATTATACTGCCTTAAAAATAAAAATCCTGCAATTTCAATACGCATGATGTTTAGAGCAATTTTCTTTTTGAAGAGATAAGTATTGATGATTATTTCTGAGAAATTTCAATAGAAACAATACAAATTATGAATATATTTGATATAATACAATATGTAACACATTATATAATACATATCTTGGTTACGAATTTGTAATAGTCAACAAATTATGTTTCATATATTTAATATATACATATATATAATAAGGTATACATATGTGAGTGGATATGTGCGTGTCACATATACTCACACATGCGTATAGAAAAATATTTCAAAATTTTTGTTTCCAAGTAAACTAGACTTTTATAAACTATGCCATTGTTACAAAAGTTATCGCATGTGTACACTTTGTATGCGTTTTAAATAAAAATCTGTCAAATCAAAACTTTTTTTATTTTTGATATGGAAAAATATTTACAAAAGAGCAAATAATATGGAGAGAAAACACTTTTTTTTCTAAATTCTATGGCTTTTTATTATGTACCAAATAAAAACCTAGCAAAACTCTATCAAAAATTAATAACACAAAATAAAACAACATTTATTGCAAGCTCTTGCACATTGTTGAATTTTTTCCACAATAGCTACAATAGAATGTTTGTAAAAACAAAACAATAATTACTATCATTTTAAAAACATGAACATCAGCATTAAAATATACAATAAGTTTTATCTCTATATACAAAAGATTACCAGATAAACTGAATAACAGATTTTCGGAAAAAAAATTTTACCAGAGCTACTTTTTCGTTTTCACATCTTTTATATTAATTTTATGCAGTTGATTTTTGTCGCCTAACAAAACGCTTTAAAAAACTAATAGTAAAATGATAAATTTAAAGCTATTGCATTTGTAGCTTATTATGTTAAAAATTTAAAATTTTGCTTTACTACACACACATTGCTCCTTAATAATTTGTTTTTGATATTACAAATTAATACGATTATAATAAAAATCAAAAAGTAAGGTTTGAAGTTTTGAGATTCATAAAAATGTTCGTTGATATAATTAATCTTTTTCTATATTGGACTGCTCAGCGTGTCTATGAAGTTGGCACGACGTTTTACGAATTTCAAAAAATATTAAGAGTTCTAATAGCATTTTTCATAGTTCTATAGTTTATGATGAAAATTAAAAAAGTTCCGCATTCCTTATATTAAAAAATCGAAATTGAAAAAACGTCATGCTAACTTCCCGAATCTAGCACGACACCCTCCTCTCTACAGTACTAAAACGCGTTAAATTTTATCACTTTTGGCAAGAGTTCCCAATAGTTCTAGTTAAGCTCAGCATATATATGCAATTTCAGAGCGATATTCCACCAATTAATAATTTTTAATAAATTTTTAATATTCATGCTTAGCACGAAACGCTTCCCTCTAAAGTACTAAAATGCGTTAAATGTTATTATTTTTCATAAGAATTCCCGATAGTTCTAGTCAACATATATATGTAATTTCGGAGCGATATTCCATAAATTACTAATTTTTAATGAATTTTTAATATTTACGCCCAGCACGACATTCAGTGAAAATGTGTCATGCTGATGATTTTTTGCAGTTAGAATGATAATTCTATTAGAGTTCTATGCTTTAGAAATATTTTTATGAAGAGTTCCCAAGAGTTAGTTTATTATTTTTTAAACAATTTTTGTTGGAATATCGCTTCAAGATTGCATATATGTGCTGAGCTTGACGAGAACTATTGGGAATCCTTATTAAAAATAATAAAATTCAACGTGTTTTAATACTTTAGCTTTAGAGGAGCATTAGAAAAAAAAATAAGAATAAATTGGTTTTTTTTTCGTCATAATTGCTTTTATCTATGAATGAGCTTTCCAGTATAATAGAAATATCACTATTGAATTTGTTATAAAAGTTATACTCGCACACATAAATTAAAAATATATTCACTGTTGTTTTCCGTATGTTGTGACTTATTGTTTTTATATGTTGTATATTTTTTTTTATCTTGGCTTTATTATCATTAAAATCTTATAAAATCATAAAAATCATTTTTGTTTATAATTATTCATTTATTTTCGGTTATTGCACGTTTATATATACATTGCTTTTTAAAAGTGCCCGCCTTCTATGAAATGCATGCATATATGTAAAAATTTGTTGTGATGGCTTGAGAAAATGATACAATCAACCAATACTTTTTTTGTTTAAAATGTCTCAAAATTTTTTTTAAATACTAAGATAATTTTTACTACAATTTTTGGATTCAGCAAGCAAAATTAAAAGAGAAAGCGAAGCCAACGATCCCTGTTTTTTCAAGCTACCCAAATTGCACATTATCCTTTTCTTATTCTTTCATTGCATAGCAGAATGACAATACAAATATAACTAAACATTAGAAGAGCGCAAAATCTTTTCAAATCGAAAGAAGAGTGAAAAAAAATAGTCTCGAAATTTTTCTTCAAAGAATTTAATTCTTGTTTTTGCTCTTATGGGTTCACTGATCAATCAAAACCAAGAAATTTATATCTTTTTTATTCTGATTGGTAATTCTAACGTTTCAGTTTGGAAAATTTCTAGCGTTCTTAACACGGAATTAGTGCATCTTTGCTATACGCTAGACTATAAAAAATGAAATGAACGTATAGATGCATGGGGACAGTCTTAAAAGCTACAATAAATTTTGTGTGCCCACGTGTGATTTGTTATATATATAAATTTATAAATAAAATTAGTGACACAATACCAGTAAATAATTAGGCTTGTTGGCAGTTGTTCTGTACATCAATTAAATTTTTCCTGATAGCTACAATAATACATTTGCCCCACAATGTGATTATCATCATTCTAGAAATAAAGAGTGTCAGCTTGGAGGATATCGTGAATTTCAAGTCCATGTAAAAGATTCCAGCAAACAATATTGCCCAATAAATTTTGAAAAGATATATTATTGCAGATATTTTTTATTTATAAGTTTTTATATTAATTTATTTATATTTATTTTACTCGACTTGTATCAGTTAACAAAACACGTTTGCGAAAAAATGATGCGAAAAAGGGTAAAATTAAAATAATTATTAACTTAAAATTAACTTAAAATTAAAATTTAATTAAATTAACTTAAAATTATTTTATTTAATTTAATTAATTAAGTTAAAATTAAAATAATTGTCGTCATATTAATTTAAATTGTGTGCGTGCGTATAACTGTAAAAAATCAAAATCCAGTAAAACTAAAATTTTAATGCGTTTAAAGACTTGATTAGTCTAAAATAAAAGATTTGTCGATTACATCCAAGCTGTGCATCATTTAATAAGAATTTCATTTTAAACTCTGTGTAAAACATGAAGAAACTAAATCAAATACTGTTACAATTTTTAATATTTTAATTTTTAAATTTGTAATATGATTATGTATAAATTTTAGTCTATAACAATTTGTGTGATATTCAAATAAGAAAATACTTTTTACATTTATTTGTTTTATGATTTTTATTTGTCTCGAGATTTACTTATATAATATTATTTTCAATTTTCATAAATAATTACATTCTTTAGGACTTATGATAAGATCATATATTTTTCTTACAATTTTATGTTCAATCTTTTTACAATTTTATGAAGCAATATGTGCAATCAAAACTATTTGGAGACATCAAAGATTAAAATACTACATTTATCACAATTTTTAAGAAATGTTTATTCCAATTTTAGATGTCTTATTGCGAACAATAAGTACGACATAGACAAAAAGAAAAAATTTTTAACGATTTGCATTTTGAAGAACAAATAAGAGCAAGAATGAAATGTATGAAAAACTACAAAATTATGTGTTTTTGATGTCGGAAGATAAGTTGTCGGGCACGGAAAAAATAACTTGGAATGTCTTCTGTGTAATTAAAAATTTTATAAACTATTACTTTCTTTTGGATGAGCAAAAACGACTTATACGTGCACAATTATCATGATAAAATTTAATAAACTAAATTGCTATTAGCATTATAAATTAATGTAATTATTATACAGTTAATATATAATCTTTTCAGGCTAAACAATTTGATATTTAGATATAACTTTGATCTAATATTCAATTGTCTAAAACGATATCGGTTTATATATAAAATATCCAATTTTATGAATAAACCAAGAAAAAGCAGTTTTAGAAGAGTTATTTATTATCGTAGCCAAATATTTTAAGTCAAATATATCTTGCTCAGTCATAAAAGAATGGCTAGATAATATTGAGCAAGGAGTACTACACCGCCTTAAGAATGAACATTCTATATATCGAATATTCACAACATCTACTGAGCAAATTTCTTTTGGAAAGGTAACAACATCGATCATTTCTGGAAAGGAACAGAAGGAATTCAGCAAATGGATGATAAATCCAAAATATTTTTATCTCTATATTTCCGATCCATAATAGTCAATAAATTACGTCAACTATTTATGACGTTCAATATACAAGAAAAATTTCTGGATAATGTAATTTATATTTTAAATTTTATTAAATTATAATTAGTTATACACTGCACGAGCATAATTGTCTTTTATATTTATATAAATATTTGCATAATATAAAATTTTTATATAATTTATAATATATAGATTTCAGAACGTTTTGAATATTATCTAATAGTTATTACTTGTCAATGCGTACTTAGAAGATTTGGCATATGCAGTTTTTTGAAATCAATGTTTGATGATTATATTTATCTCATAGCAGAAATGTAAGTATAATTTCAGCACTAGATCTCTTTTATAAAATTAGATTTTTAAATTTATTTTATATACATATTCACATAAATAAACATATCTATTAGATAAAGAAAATAAAAGTTAATTATATATTTATCTATACATGTATATAAAAAAATTACATGCAATTGTATGTAATAATTTTGAGATACAGATTTATATATAACATTTTTAATCAATTTATTATTAATACTAGAGAAATTTTTGATATCGATGAACACTCTTTATATATGTATTTGCGTACATGTATATACACATTATGTATATGTGTGTTTATATATATATATATATATATATATACATTGCAATATATATGATATATATATATATATATATATATATATATACATATATATTGCGTACATGTATATATATACGTTATGTATATGTATATATATATATATATATATATATATGTGTGTACATATAAATGTATTTTTTATTATTTTCAGTGATTTGAATGAAGAGCGTGTTTAAATAAACGAAATAATAGATGAAAATTCCAACTCTGAAAATTGTTCACTCAATAATATACAAGTTGACAACTTTTTCCATTAATTTTGTTAATAAAGAGAACAATCTTTCAGTTATTGAAATTAATCTCTCAGTTATAGATTTTATAAATAATAAATAAATAAATGAAGTTTTAAAATGAACACTGAATAAAAATAATAAAATTCTTTTACGTTCATATTTGTAATTAAATTTTGCTAATAAATCTGTCTTTTTTCAGCTAATACGATTGATAATGTTACGTTTCATACTTCAATAATCAGATAATAACATATTTTTAAAAGAAATTTAATATCCTGTCTGAAATCTATATAATTATGAAAGCCAAAGTTTAAACGATTTAGAGCAATATAATGATATTGGAATTCAGTACAGAAGCTTACAGAAACAATAAAGGTACTTTATTACATATTGTATAATATAATATATTATATATATATATATATATATATATATATATTATATATTATGTAAATATAATATATTATATTATACAATATGTAATAAAGTATCTTTATTGTTCCTGTAAAGCTTCTGTACTGAGTTCCAATATCTTTATATTGCTCTAAATCGTTTAAATTTGGCTTTCATAATTATATAGGATTTCAGACAAAATATTTAAATTTCCTTTAAAAATATATTATTATCTGACGATTGAGTATGAAACGTGACATCACCAATCGTATTATCTGAAAAAAAGAATAGATTTATAAGAAAACAGATTTATATATATATATATATATATATATATATATATATATATATATTGCGACGACTTTTCCTCCGCGAACTCTGCGCGCGTCCGCCGTCGCGATCTCTCCGTCGCGCGAATGTTCCGTTGCACCGGCGAACGGGAATACGATTCGCCGGTCGGGAGATGCGAGCAAGGGATCGTCGACAAAAACACAGTGAATTGAGAATCAGTTACACGCCGGGAGAGAACGGGTGGAAGGTGTTCCGCGCGTGCTGTAACAAAACCTTGAAACTCGCGAGAATTTAAATTGGGCTCCAGATATGGTCTTGCACGTATCAATTCGTCAAATACACGAGATAGGCGCAAAAAGGCGCGAAGAAAGAAGTCGATTTCGTCGCGGGCGGTCTAGCTCACCTAACGGTAAGGAGCAGAGCGGGTGTTGTACGAGCGCGATATAGAGGCAACAGGCGACATAGAGCGACAAACACGCGTAAAAGAAATTAAAGTCATCAAGCGTAACAAAGAAATAACAGCTTTATTAATTTAGAAAAGGTGCGTCCGAATGATAAACAACGATAAACGGTGGTATGCAGGTGTCGATAAATTCGCGGAAGCGAGACTGGATGTTAGAAATGGCTTAGCGCCACAGAAAATGAGACGCCGTTAAATAAAGGTCGATTGGGCCTGTGCGCGAGATTAATTAGACCGAATCGATTATCGGACCCTTCGTGGATCGATAATATTTCGCTCGCTATTCTAAAATGGCGTACGGTTACCACATGCATCCAGTGCACTCTAACATGCATCGCGCAAACTTGGCTCGCAACGCTCAGAACGATATTCTGTACTCTCCGCGAAATCACTCTATCAATCATCCATTCTAACGCATATGATTCGACAAAGAAAATAATAGACAGAAATATCCGCACGAAACGCACTCACACTAGACGGTTAACAAAAGAGATACATAATCGCGAGACACACTCACACTCGGCGATCGATTACTCACACATACACTTAGATGCTGGACGGGTGAGAAATTACGCGACTAATATATTACGCAGTAGTCCCGGTCCGCGATCTCCAGAGAGACGATACAGACGATATAAAACGCGCAATATTAATTGAATCCAACACTCGAGACGCTTCGGGGCTCGAATCGCTTGCCGACATGGTCGTGTCGCCAATATAATTACGCTACAACGACGCGATAATCGCTAAACTTCCGAGCGGAGCTCGAACGGAAACACAACACTAAATTACGGCCACGATGGCAGAACGACGCGATTTCGATATCGCAAACATGCGTGGCTATGATAGGAGGTGATAACCATCGGCAGCGAAGCTCTCCCGGGGAGTCCTTGCGGTTTTCCTCCCTTGGCCCTATCCGCGGGATCCACCGGCTCTCGTTGCTCTCGGCCCTTTGCAGGAATCCTCCTTGCTCGCACTCATGAGCTCGCCCTCCGAATCGTTATAAACTTTTTCGCACGTCTGTCTCTTGCTCGCGCTCGCGCCAGTCTGACCCGGGAACACCGCAATCTAGAATCGGTAACGCCGGGCCAGCCAAGGATGCGCAATCGGGGTGCATGTTATCACGGCCAATCACGCGATAACACGCGAGACCGCTGTTTGGCGGCACGCTCATAATTGTACGGGAGGCGCGCGCAACCCCGAGATCGCGATCAATATTTTCCACGGGGCCCTCTGAGAGGGCCTCGGCGAGTCCCGTCGGGATCTCGGAAGCGAAGAACACAACAGTGTCCCTCGCTGACCTCCTTTTGCTCGCCGTGCTCCGTGATGATGGAGCTCCTTCGGGGTCCTTCGGGGCACGTCTCCGCACGGTCCTGCGTCAAGGCGCGAGGATCCTTGTCCTCTCGCTCTTCTCGCCTCGCTTCCGAATTCGGTGGTTGTTAGTTCCTTTCCTTTTTTCGTGCCCTCGAAGGTCGTTTTCGGAATTGTTTTAGATAGATACATAGATATAAATTTTATTGATTCCCCTTGAGGTTACAATCTCTTACATACTATACTTACAACTATCTTAACTCTAACTTACATCTAACTAAATTTTAATTTTACTCTCCTTAATCTCTATCTCTAATCTACCTACACACGCTATTTGCCCTACTCTGACTTGAGACCTACGTTCCGATTCATTCATCCTTATCTCATCCGATCTCAATCCGATCTTTTCCATCTTCTATTCTATCTTCCTGATTTCTCGATCTTCCTGATCTCATCTTCGATCCGATTCCTTTCATCATTCTCTGCCATGTATTCTCGACTTCCTATCACCTTCTCCACCTCCCACATTCTCCATCTTTCCACATGCTCCATGTTTCCTCCTCCTTCCACATGATC
>NW_026099182.1:0-747 GCF_021464435.1 Cataglyphis hispanica | reverse complement strand
GAGACTCATAAGATTGACGTTAAGATAGAATAGCACACTAACAGTTATAATCGAAAGATTACATTGAATTCAGTATGTTCACGACCTATATTCATGAGATTTTTATCTATAAAACCCTTAAAAGCTCTTAATTATGCACTATAATTGCAAAATGAAAAGATGTTTTCATCAACGCATCATAGATGTTTGCAAAGTCATCATGGAATCTTTGAAAGGGTACGACAGCCCATAATATATTCATATGCGCATTGAAGCAGATAGAAGACATTTTGAATATTTGTGAATTTTGAGTAAATAAACAATTAAACTAAAGATGTATTATACATTATAAATATATTCTGTCAGTTTTTGTCGTTGAATTTAATCTTTCAATTAGTGTATAGTGTATATTATAATCCTAAAATTTACCATTTAAAAAGAGATAAAAAGGCGCCAGTTGTGAAAAACAGTTATATACATTTATACAACTGTGTTAAATTATTGAAAATAAAAACCAATAAAATATATATTACTTTTCTAACAAAAGAAGTTGTACAAATATATTCTACAAAAATAATACTATAAATTGAGCTAAATAAATAAGAATTTATGCTATAAAATTTATTTCTTTTATTATTATATAAATAAAAACATTTCAACTAAAAAAACTGTTATACAAAATTGTTGTTTTAAATTCCTAGAAAAATAATTATATTAAAAAGTTGCCAACTAAATAAAAATTTATGTAATAAAATTTTATTTATTATT
>NW_026099181.1:0-747 GCF_021464435.1 Cataglyphis hispanica | reverse complement strand
ATTGAAATCAATGAGGTCGTCCTTAATCTTAAGTTTTACCAATCCTTCTCCCGCCACCATTATTTGTGGCATTGCATTAGTTTTTTTCGTTTTTCAAGGCAAATATGAACCAACAAATGTTTTAATTAGTTTTTCCGTGACCAACAAAAGATTGCGCATCGATTGAACTAAGATTGAAACAAAAATAATATCTTATTTCCGACTAACTTAACACAAAATTTAATTTTCAAAAAAAATATTAACCAATAAACGTTGTAATTAGGCCAATAATCGTCAACAAACGATCAACAAACGGATTGTAAAAAAAAAGTCTGCTGCTTGTCTGCTATAATGGAAAATGAAAGGGATAGCGCACACAAGTGAAAATCAGCTTTTATAAAGTTAGTTGGTCAACATTCACTTTTATAACAAATTGGCTCTAAAGGCCAATTTCATCACCTCCGATAAGATTAACCGACGGCAGGCTGGCAACTGAAATAATAAGAATGGTTAGTTTTCATTCACCTCTATTTTCTGTTGCCACTCTGCCGATTTTAACCGTCGGTTAACTTAAGTTCCATAAAGTTAGCCAGTCAAAATTCATTTTTATAATTTTTTTTTACGAATCGCTTGTTGATCGTTTGTTGGTAATTGTTGGCCTAATTACAATGTTTATTGGTTAATATTTTTTTTTTAATACGAAAATATAATTTTATGTGAAGTTTGCCGGAAAGATATTATTTTTATTTCAATCTTAGTTCATAAGCG
>NW_026099180.1:0-753 GCF_021464435.1 Cataglyphis hispanica | reverse complement strand
TTAAACATATGCATGAAAATTAGCAAGTTATTATTTCAAAAGAAGATGCTATAAATGAAGTAACTATACAAGATGAAGCTGAAATACAAACTGTTGATCATATTATGGAAGAAAATATAAGACATGATCAAGAAATTTATAGAGAAAAAGACATTTCATTAATGCATGTTAAAAAAAAACAACAGACGTATGTAGTACAATTTAGTTTGTTCTTATCTTTGATTCCTATATATATTAACACAATAGCTTTTTCACTATATATTAACTTCTGTTTCTTTTTTTCTATTATATATGATTTTTTAATATCATATAATAATTTTTTTTGTATATACATTCTGTAACTACATTAGTACTAAAATATAACTTTTTATTTTACAGAAATGAGATATCTTATCAAAAATTAAAAAAAAATATTCCGGTAGAAATATTTAATTTGTTAGAAAGAGCAGAACAAGAAAAAAAATATTTATTGATAGAAAAAAATAGGCTAATAGAGCAAAATAAAAAACTTATTAGAGAAAACCAATCATTAAACAAGAAAATAGAACAATTGCAAAAGGATGTACAACAAAAATCTTGTATTATTACACAAATGGAAAGAGATAAACAGAACGACGAAGCCGAAAATATAGCTGCAAATACATTAAGAAAAGTATTTACTTCTGGACAAATAAAAATGTTGATGTCACCAAATAACAAAATGAGAATTAAGTGGTCGTCCGATGATATACCATCCGCTATTAATTTAAGATC
>NW_026099179.1:0-755 GCF_021464435.1 Cataglyphis hispanica | reverse complement strand
ATATTTCTTTTATTTTAATCTTCTCAAGATATGAACATAAAACTTTCGTTAAATAAAACTAAACATACATATACATACACACACACACACACACGACACGCACACGCACGCGCACACGCACTCCACACACACTCACACACCTCACACACACGCACGCACACACCACGCATGCGCACACTCACGAGACTAAAATTATTCTATATGTAAAATCTTTTTGTCTCTAGTTTCTTATCCAGTCTTCTTTATTTATATATTTTCTTTTTGTCTGAAAATTTTTGTCTGAAAGGTTTTCTGAAATTCTTGCTAGACATCGTAAAAACTGATAATTATAAAATTTTTGAAGTAATATTGAAGAATCTGTACAGCTAACAATTTTTACATATAAAATAACTTTCTGTAAATTCTCATAGAAAAGTTAAAGAATAATTAAAATTGTTTATTTAAATCATTTCAACCTTCTTTGTATTAATTTTTTATAACAGAACAAATTCAAAACAAATTAAGAAATTTATAAATAACAAAATGTAGACTCCTTTATTAAAAAAATATGATTAATCTTAAAAAAGAAAGTATAGTATCAGTAATAGTAATAGATAGTAATTTGTACAATACACATATATGCACAATGTGTTATTATTAATCTGTTACGATAATCTTGTATTATTTAAGTTTTTCCTTTAAATCATATTTAAATGAAAAAAAATTAAATAAAAATTAAATGAGAAAAAATATTTTTCATTCCACACATGCTATTA
>NW_026099178.1:0-755 GCF_021464435.1 Cataglyphis hispanica | reverse complement strand
GTTACGTCCCGGCGAATTCCGGCTGCGAGAAAGGGAATGCAGAGCTCGAAAATTTTCGCGGGACACGATCGCGAATTTCGGGTCAAATGAACCGCGTGGTTCTTCCCGGGATACCTGCGATCAAGGCTATTCGCGACGGATACGCGGGAAAAGGGGATGAGGGGTGTCTCAACGAAGACGGTGCATTTAAATAAATATTAAACACGAACAGAGGAAGCGTCAGAAAAAAGCTAAGTTACTCCCGGTAGATAGGGTGAGTCAAAAGGGAAATCGAGATGCAGGCAAAAAAAAGGGTGAGTCATAAAAGTGAAACTCTTCGAGGAACGAAGGATGGGTCACGAAGTGAAATCGGTCCTCACAAAAAAGGGCAAGTCGTAAAAGTGAAACTCTTCGAGGTACAAAGGTTGGGTCACGAAGAGAAATCGGTCCTCACAAAAAAAGGGTAAGTCGTAAAGTGAAACTCTTCGAGGAAAACAGAATTCCTGAGATATCTCGGAGTATTTTGAATTCAATTCTATGTTTAAAAATGTTTCGTATTTAATATGTTGTATCTACGTATTTTAGCTTAAGCAAGAACCTGAATCCGATACATATATATATGTATATATATTTATATTAAGGAGGCTACCCAGAGAACTCTCATACGTCGAGTCAACGGAATAAATACAGAAACTATAGAATTATTTCTGGGTCGAATTCTATGTTCCTTCCCAAACCGAATATAAAGCGAAGTATAAATTCGGCGATAATAGCGG
>NW_026099177.1:0-756 GCF_021464435.1 Cataglyphis hispanica | reverse complement strand
CCCTTTCAGCGCTATGAACCCATATATGGGTTCTCACACAACCATTCGTTTTTGGCTATGAACCCACATATGCGTTTTCGCATAACCATTCGTTTTTGGCTATGAACCCACATATGCGTTCTCGCGCAACCATTCAGTTTAGGTTATGAACCCACATATGCGTTCTCGCGCAACCATTCAATCGAAAAGGAAATCGATAAACAGATATATGTGACTGGGGCCTATGAGCCTTTATAGATATAACAAAAGGCGTTTATGCAATCGTTTATCAATATTGTTAATTAAATTTGTGTGTGCATTCATTGCACATTAGCTAACATATCGCTACCTAATACTTTTGAAGGTTATAAGTACTGCTACTTTACTTTTTCGTTTTAAAATTTAATTTTAAATTACCCTTAAAATGTCTGAGAATGAGTTTGAACACATTAGTAACAGTGATAGTGACGTGTCCTATGAACATGACATTGAAACAGTTGAAATTAAAACACTTAAAAGAAAAAGGATGCGGTATTCGTCATCGGATTCCGCCGAGATCTATAAGAAGACCAAGAGATTACGAATAAACTGTGACACAAGCGGTGAGAATCAACACAATAGGTTGGATGTTAGAGCAAAATAATCAAACCTTCTTTTGTAGCTTCGAAACAGAAGAGAGAGTTCCATTATATAACCGAAGCAGAAGACATCTTCGAATATTTAGCACATCTTCTGAAGAGGACGAAGGTCTACAGGAAAATGTTAATTCGATATCTA
>NW_026099176.1:0-764 GCF_021464435.1 Cataglyphis hispanica | reverse complement strand
TGTTTTTGTATCGAATATATTGGTTTCAAATATGAAAACCCCGTTATCTTGGGAAAAAATGTATTGGTCTTAGACCCATATCCATGTAATTCTGAAGATATGCAAATACATATAACAAGCAGAGGAAAGCATTTAGAAATAATTCCTGTCAAACAAATACATAAAAAGCTTTACAAATATATTTTAATAACGTTTATTATATAATGTCTCTTTTACATTTATAAGAGTGTGAGTATTAAATATTTTATGTTATCATGCGTACTTTGTATAAAAACATTCAACATTTGGGAATTAATATTTAATTCATACTATTTAATCAATATTTAATTCAACATTATTTCAGATGTACTATGTTATATTTTGTGACTATTGTTCGACAGTTCCAAGATCTTGGGTGGATTTAAAAATAAGACTTTTATTGGCCACCTAAAGAAATTAATGCTACAGGAGCCATAATAAAAATATCAATCTCAGTGATAATTGGAATATGCGGTTTACCGGCGCATTATAGGACCATATAGTAATTATTATTAATTTAATGTGGTATAAATATATAATATGATATGATTTGGTTCCGTGTCTGGGTGGCGGAGAGAGAGTGGGCTTGAGTGTACTCGTGGGAAAATGCATGAGGTGCAGGACCAAGGAGGAAGACAAATGCTTAGAAGGGAGGAGAAGGAAGAGCGGAGAGAGACGTCCAGATGAGAATGAAAGGAGATAAGATAGCCAGAAGAGGAAGATTTTAGAAGGATAATGATTTTATG
>NW_026099175.1:0-768 GCF_021464435.1 Cataglyphis hispanica | reverse complement strand
AAACAAATGAAACATTGTATGCTATGCGCTGTTACGTTTAATAATGTAATTCAAATTGTAATGTTATAAAAAATACACTAGTGTAATATTTTAATTATATGAAAAATAATTATAAAAATAAATGTGAATTTCTTATTTAAATTGTTTGATTTTTTCATGCTTTCTTTTTTCGTCGATATGACGTCATATTCCTCCACCACGCTACTTGTATTTTTCAAGACGCCACTATTATCACCACCCTTGCGTCGCCATACGTCTACTTTTCTAATTCACTAAAGTCGTTGGTTCCCCACTTATGCTTCATACAATTCTAATTTGTTAAAATTTTGAAGAATCCCTTCCAAAAATCAGAATACGCCTTCGGAAAAAAATATAAAAAAAGAAGCCTTAGGATTTAGAGACAGTTTTCCTACAATCTTTGCTAAGAGTTTCAGTTATCGCTGAATACGTGAATATCGAGTACTGTATCTGTTCAGAATATCCTAACCATCACGTTTCTCACGACAAAAATTTACCGGAAGGACAATAAAAGTAAGTGTTTAATAATAAATTTTATTCATTTTAATACTTTGCTTTTATTTTAATAACATTTATTAATTAATATTTTTTTTACGCAGTGAAAACTAGATTAGGTAAGGAATATTTTTATACCCCCACTCTCTTCAAACGATGCTGCCTCGGGAGGAGAAAAGGAATTCAGCCCATGAGCCCGATGTCGTTTTCATCGGCTGTTATAAAAAAGACAGCGAGCGACTACCAGCGGGGCAG
>NW_026099174.1:0-772 GCF_021464435.1 Cataglyphis hispanica | reverse complement strand
TTGCCGAGCGCTTATTACGGTGTCCCTGGCGACATTCGACACTTTTCTAAACCTTCTCTTTCTATCAGAAATTTAAAATTATAATATAATCAAGTATTGATATTAAATAAAAGACTTTATTCTTTAGACAATTCTCATAATAAATTAATTCGATCTAACTCTCTATTATTTAGTGTCCACAATTTATTAATTATTTATAAATATATATATAAATAATTAATAATTTTATTTATTTATGTATATTTTATTTATTTATTAAATATTACATATATATATATATATATATATATATATATATCTTAAGTAATAAGCCCCTTGCATATGGTGAACCCGCAATACAAGCGGGCTTGCCGTAAAAAACGGAACCATAGATCCGGCATAAAGAAACGCGTCAAATGCATTTCTAATCTATCTCAGTTTAAACATTCTACTAATAAATCAAAACCTCGTATAATATCTTGTAAGAGTTTTTTTCTCTCTAGCCCTTATAAATCGCCTGAAATTCTCTCATAGATTTCATAAAGACATTCAAAAACATTCACGAATAAAACTTCGTAATAAAATCGATTTCACTAATAACGGTCTCTATCTAATAAGTGACCCTACTGGCTTATTTACGTATATGCCAAAATTTATATTACTAAACCAATTATATCAAAATATAACACATGTTAAGGAAAGTTATCAACATAATTTAACAATTCCTTCTCGTGACCTAAGCTCCCAATTAAAATATCAATTAACTGAAAATCATTTGAACATAGATGAATAT
>NW_026099173.1:0-774 GCF_021464435.1 Cataglyphis hispanica | reverse complement strand
TCAATTGTCTAAATCTTTTCTACAAAAAATTATGATATATACATATAAATGAAATATTTTAATTGGGAAAGAGAGAAAATAAAAAATTATTTAAACTTATATATCTTTCTTATAAAAAGTTATATTAAATAATTATATAATATTATAATATATTATATAATATTAAAAAATATTATAATTTAAAATTTAATTTAGTTAATAATTTAGTTAGATATTTTATTGTTAATAAAAACTTTCTTTATTATATAATGGATAAAAATACATATTTAACTATCATACAAGATTAATCATATAAGATATGATATAACTTGTAATAATTTTCGTATACATATTATATTATAAATTTGTTAATAAAACATTATTAATAATCACTTTTTTAATTATATTATTTATATTACTTTAGTACCAGTACTTTTATTTAAAGATATAGCAGCACCAAATAGATCTGCATTAAATTTTAATAACTTTTATATGTAGACTTCTATATTATACCCTATATTATACCCCGTTAACAGCAATATTACTAATAAAGCTAGGGCAGCCATTTACAATTGGGCAGAATATATAGATTATTAGTGTCCCACATAGCACAGTATGTCCTATGGACATTCATTTTATGTCCATTTTATATCCGTATATCCATGGATATGAAATGAACGTCCATCGTATATCAGATTTGAGACATCAATATTAGGACGTCCACAGGATGTCCGGTATTGGACATCTAATCCATTATAGCATAAGATATCCATAGAAGAATATCCTAATTTGATC
>NW_026099172.1:0-12460 GCF_021464435.1 Cataglyphis hispanica | reverse complement strand
AATTGACTGACAACCCCTAATATCATTTAATTACCTTTTCATCCTCTAAATAATAAGAAATCCTCTGTCAAGCATTAGCATGTGGCTGACAGTTTCCAGTCAATCAACTTTAATCTATTATCCTACTATTATTTAAAACACACCCCTAATATCAATACTAAGTAAGATTTATAAATTCCATGCAAAATATATACTACTGTTGTCATTTGAACCAGACTTAATCTTGCAACACTTTGCTCTTTTTCCCGAAAATCCATCGTTGCCGAGCGCTTATGGTGCCCCTGGCGACTCCCTTTTTCCTAAATTTTGACCTCGTTGCCGAGCGCTTATGGTACCCCTGGCGACTCCCTCCTTTCTTCCTAAATTCTGAATATAATCCTTAAACCTCGTTGCCGAGCGCTTATGCTGCCCCTGGCGACTTCCTCCTTTCTTCTTGAATTCTTTATATAACCCTTAAACCTAGTTGCCAAGCGCTAATTACGATGCCCTGGCGACATTACACATTCTCCCTAAAATTCCATCGTTGCCGAGCGCTTATTACGGTGCCCCTGGCGACATTCGACCTCTTTTCTAAACCTTCCCTTTCTATCAGAAATTTAGAGTCATAATATAATCAAGTATTGATATTAAATAAAAGACCTTATCCTTTAGACAATTCTCATAATAAATTAATTCGATCTAACTAACTCTCTATTATTTAGTGTCCACAATTTGTTAACTATCTTTAATTTCTATCATAATGTTCCTTTTCAAATCTTAATTCTTTAACTCTTACGGTTTCTAATTAATATATATATATATATATATCTTAAGTAACAAGCCCCTTGCTTATGGTGAACCCGCAATACAAGCGGACTTGCCGCTAAAACGCAACCATAATCGATATCTTTCTTTTATTATAATATTAAAAGTCTATTCTTTAAACCTGATTAACCTTCGAATTACATATACCTAGTTGCGTCCACATTCCTAAAATATCAAGTGAAACTTCCTAGTAACCAAATAGTCCCGCGCCTACATCATTCCCCTAGATCCACTAGATTAGTCCTAGCTCTCGGCGTCCCTGGGGTATAGCCGGTGGAAGCAGGTTGCCCTATAAAAGTAGAGAGCAATCTTTTTCTCACTAACTGAGGTATAGAAAGAGAAAGAGCGTAACATTTTAAATTTTGGTGGCAGCGGTGGGATTGCCAAAAGGACTAACAAGAATCTTCCCGAGGGAAAAAAGTCTCGAAATTAATCCTTTTCTTCTAAAAAGAAAATAATTTATATACATATTTTTAACTTAAAGATCAATATTTATATAACTTGAAATTCACCTAAGGTTCGTCGCTGTACAGCGAGGCATAGTATTGTCGCTGACGAAGAGTGTGGCAACAGTTGTAATTGTCGCTGCCGGAAAAGGTGTGGCGTAGTATTGTCGCTGACGAAGAGTGTGGTAACAAATACTATCGCTGCCGAAAAAGCGTAGCAACAAAACAATTGTCGCTGACGAAGAGTGTGGCAACAGTTGTAATTGTCGCTGCCGGAAAAGGTGTGGCGTAGTATTGTCGCTGACGAAGAGTGTGGCAACAAATACTATCGCTGCCGAAAAAGTGTGGCAACGAACAATTGTCGCTGACGAGGAGTGTGGCAACAGTTGTAATCGTCGCTGCCGGAAAACGCGGAAACGAACTGTGTTGAATTTCTGACATATTTCAATCTTTGTATGGATGCCCAAAAAGGGTGGACATCAAGTTCAAATTAAAAGGATTAAATTCCAGATTAAAGAAGCACTTCTTTCTTCCCAAGACCCTCTTCCTCATCTTACGAAATTGCAAAACTTAATTAACAATTCAGATAACTCTAAACCCGACGATAATTTAGACAAATTTAAATCTGATGGTAATTTAGATAAATCTAATTCCGACAATAATTCAGATAAATCTAAGCTTAACGAGACTCAAAATACGAACTATAAGCTAATACCAATTGAATTTGAATATAAACATCCTGATTATAAAACAATCGAACAAACAGATCCTCGTCGGAAAATCTATAAAATTTATGAATTATTTGGTCCAAAATAAATAAATTTAACAACGTAAGAAAAAATCTAAACCTTGAATCATATTCTTTGAATCAAAACATATACATACATTCATTATAGTAACCTAAATAATTAATCATGCCTAATACACGATCCCAATGTTCTAACACTCCTTCTGATACTAACGAAATTTTAACACAATCAGATTTAGAAATCCTCAATCAAAAATTAAATGAAAAAGAAAAGATGCTTAAAGAACATGCCAAAATGTTACAAATAAAACAGAATGAATTGAAAAACTTACAACGCGAAATCGAACAAAGTAGAAATGCTAATTCCGATAACAATCAACACAAGTCAATAATAAAAAATCTAAATGAACAAATCTCTGCTTTAGTTTCATTGCCTGAACAAATGGAACAATTAAATCAACATATTAACGACAATCAATTTTCTAATCCACCTCACAATCAACAACCAAATTATAATTCCGATTACTATTCCGCTCAAAATTTTCCTCGCAGGTCTAGCCCTGCAGATACAGCCTCCCGATTCGCCTTAAAGATGTAGTTGATTCTATTCCTAAATATGATGGACACAAAATTTCTGTTTTTATTTCAGCAAAATGTGTGAACGAGCCCTCGCATTAATTCCTGGTTATCATGAATATCATTTAGTACAATTAATAATTAACAAATTACAGGGACATGCTTATGCTGCTATAGAAGGTACGGAATATCATACTGTTTTCGAACTAACAAGAAAATTAAAAAAATTTTTGGCCCTAACAAATTCGTAGACCAATATCGCGGAGAATTAGCAAATATTTATATGAAACCTAACAAAAATATATTTGATTATATAGAAAGAGTAAAGGAATTACGCGCAGCTATAATTGATGGGGAAACTAATGCCGGTGGATATATCGACGAAATTACAAAAGATAGTATTGAGCGTAGCGTAACTACAAGTTTTATTAACGGTCTCCCTTCCGATCTTTTAATCAGAGTTAAATTAGAAGGATCTTATACATTCGACGGAGCTCTAGAATCGGCAATACAACTTTCAAAAACTTTAGAAGCAGAAAACGCGCGTAAACGGACCGTACCGCTTTCTAAACCTAACTTTTCCCCTCGCGCTGATTTCTTAAATAAATCGCCCCCCCCCAAGCAAGTAATTTACCGCAATATAATGAAACACAACATCCTCGAAATAATACAACTCCTTTTATAAAACCACTCATTCCCGGAATACCTGGACCTAATTATCCTGTCGGAAAAACATGTCGTTATTGCAAAAATCCTGGATATCTTATAGACGAATGTCGCAAACTCGCATATAGGCGATCTACTGAAAATAATCCATCTACTTCGTATTCCAATAACCATAATAATAATCCGGGAAACGCACAGAGCGTTCCGGTAATAAACGGCGTCCGCCGGAACGACATTCAGACGGGGCGCCCTTCCCTTCCACAACAAGCGCCTGTGACTATGGCATTACCTCAAAACCAAACTCTGATTCCGTCACCCGCATCGAACGAGTAGAAAATAAAATAAAGTCTAGTAGTTTACCCTCTGTTATTCTTTCGTCTCCAGATTTAAATATTAAATGTTCTTTCATGATTGACTCAGGCTCTGGAGTTAATCTCATAAAACAACGCTTTATTAATGAAAATATAATCTTGGATAAAAATGAAACCTTAATTCTTCAAGGCATATCTTCTGAACCGATCTGTACTGTAGGTTCCGTCATCATACATTTACTCAATCTACCCACCTATTTCCATGTAGTTCCCGACACAGTTGGTTTTCCTCAAGATGGTATTTTAGGAAACATGTTTTTAAAAGAACGAATGGCTAGTATAGATTATAAAAATAAATGCTTGCATTACGATAACTCTAGTATTCCTTTTTCAGAAACAATTTATATTCATATTGGTAAACGATCTGTATCTCCATTTTATATCAATATTACTAATCCTGAAAAACAATATGGATATATACCACGTTATACACCAGCCGAAAATGTTTATTTCGGAGAAGCAATCGTCACGAACATTAAAGGCAAAGCTTATTTACCTATTTTTAATACCACTGAATGTGAATACGATATAAAAATTCCTTCTATCGAGTTACTAGACTTCGATCTTGCGGATACGTTTGAAGGATCCACGATCCGAGACGGTGTCGTTGAAGCCCGAGGGAATGAAACGACCAACGATCCTCTTATCAAAAACTCAACTCTCGATATTAATAAGGAAAATAATTTTAAATACATCACTGCAACCTTAGGGCATCCAGTGATCAATACAAACTCACTTAATCCTGAAAATAATTATATCGCCACAGCCTTAGGGACGTTAGCGATCTATAATAATCTTAACTCTTCTATTGATAACCCTTTATATTATGAAGGAAATAATAATAATATTGCTCCTGTTAATTTTCTCGACAAAGAAGCCCCCTCCTTGCGATCGCGCATCTACTGTCATGCAGCTTTTACGATTGGAACATTTGAACTCCGAGGAGTCAGTCAATGTTAAATATCGTATAAATTATCGTTAATTATTAATCAATCCGATAGATTTCATCTTCCAGACGACAGTCTTGGAGCCACTAATGCTACGCAGCATTCTATACTCACAACCGACGAAATTCCTATCCATACAAAACAATACCGATTTCCCCCTGTCCACAAAGACGAAATTAATAAACAAGTTAATGAATTATTATTCAATGACTTAATCAAATATTCTACTTCTCCCTATAATTCTCCTGTGTGGATAGTGCCAAAGAAACCTGATTCTCAAGGTAATAAGCGATGGCGAATGGTCATCGATTATCGCAGCCTTAACGAAAAAACTATAGGAGACTCTTATCCTCTTCCAAATATAACTGATATTCTCGATCAATTAGGATCTGCCAAATATTTTTCTGTCCTCGACTTAGCTTCTGGTTTCCATCAAATTTCTATGGCATCTAAAGACGCTCCAAAAACCGCATTTTCAACTTCGTATGGTCATTATCAATTTAAAAGAATGCCATTTGGTCTATAAAACGCTCCTGCAACCTTTCAACGATTAATGGATAATGTCCTTTCCGGGCTGCAAGGTAACGAATTATTCGTTTATAAGGATGATATAGTCATCTATGCTAGATCTTTAAAGGAACACGAAGTTAAATTTAATAAATAAATAGAAAGATTAAGAAAAGCAAATTTAAAACTACAGCCGGATAAATGCGAATTTCTTTGCCGTGAAGTAGCCTATCTCGGTCATATAATCGGAGCTGATGGAGTTAAACCTGATCCTAATAAAATAAAATCAATATCCGAATTTCCTATACCTAAAAATGAGAAAACCATTAAACAATTTTTGGGATTAGCAGGTTATTACAGACGATTTATTCCACAATTTTCTAAGACTGCCAAGCCATTAACCGATTTGTTAAAGAAAAACAATACATTTAATTGGCAACAAAGTCAAACAGAGGCATTTAATATTTTAAGAAACGCATTATGTTCTGAACCGGTACTTCAATATCTTGATTTTACTAAACCCTTTGTTTTAACGACTGATGCATCCGGATATGCTATTGGAGGAGTACTCAGTCAGGGACAAATCGGAAAAGATTTACCTATCGCTTATACATCTCGCGTGTTAAATACCGCAGAACAAAATTATTCCACTATTGAGAAAGAATGTTTAGCAATAATTTATTGTATTAATCACTTTCGACCCTATCTGTATGGTAAAAAATTCACAATTGTAACTGACCATAAACCTTTAGTTTGGCTTCATTCAATTAAAGACCCCTCTTCAAGATTGTGGAAATGGAGAACAAAATTAGCAGAATACGAATATGAAATACAATATAAGAAGGGAAGTTTGAATAATAATGCAGACGCCTTATCCCGAAACCCACCTATAAACTGCATCCTACCCTTATTTACCGCTAATCCGGTAGACGAATCATCAAACGAATCAACATTCTCTTTTGAACGTAGACCTAGAAAGCCTATCTCAGACAGAGAAATGTCCTCTTCACCAATTGATTTTTCCCCGTATAATCAACAATTAGAAGATAATCAATCCGCATCTAAACAACCTAACATAACAATAGAAGAATATTTTAGCGATGACGACGAAATGGATAGAATAATTGCAAATTCAGATGAAGATAGTAATCAATATGAAGAGATAATTGACCTCATCATCATAATTGACCAATCATTCTTCAGCTCACGGTGGTCATAAAGGCATTACTAAAACATATAATCGATTAAGACCTCACTATTACTGGAAAAACATGAAAAAAGACATTCAAAATTTCATTCAAAGATGTCGTCAATGTCAATTAAAGAAATTAACAAGAATAAAAACAAAACAACCCATGGTGATTACAGACACACCTGGTTCTGCATTTGATAAAGTTTCTCTTGATATAGTAGGCCCTCTTCCAATCACAAATTCCGGTAACCAATATATTTTGACTATGCAAGATTTATTAACTAAATATTCAGTAGCCGTACCATTAAGAGAAGCAACTTCTTTAGCCATAGCCGATGCTCTTACTAAAAATTTTATTTGTATTTATGGCACTCCCAAAGCTATTCTTACTGATCAAGGAACTAATTTCCTCTCCGCCTTAATGCGTAACTTAACAAAAAAGTTTAATATCCAACATTTTAAAACTACTGCTTATCATCCACAATCCAACGGTTCAATTGAGAGATCACATCACGTACTAACTGAATATCTAAAAACTCAAGTCGAAAAAGAAAAGGAATGGGATAATTATATTAATATGACAATGTTCTCATATAATACCAGCGTTCACGAAGGTACTAAATTTTCACCATTTGAATTAATTTTTGGTCGTATAGCACGATTACCCTCCGCTCACACACCAATAGACGAGAATCTAGAGACAACTTATCAACAATATTTAACGGATTTATTTAATAAAATTATGATATACAGGATGATATACAGGAAGAAGCACGTAAAAATCTTATAGCTGCAAAAGGAAAAAGTAAATATTATTATGATCGAAAAATTAATCCGCAAAATTTTCGCGTAGGATCATATGTATTTTTATTAAAAGAACCCGCAAGAGGGAAATTCTCTGATCAATATACGGGCCCTCATCAAGTTATAGAAATCTTACCTCAATATAATGTTAAAATTTTAATAAAGAATAAACCCCGAATTGTACACATCAATAAACTAAAATTCGCTCACGTTGAGCCAGGATGAAACAATGTGAATATTATTTTTGGTTACAAATGCGTTGGCATCGCCAACGAATTATTATTTCAGGACAAAAGCATCATTCCTCTTTAACTGCACACCATCATCTGTGCTTTGCTTATTGTGCTAAAGTCCTGGATTATCTTAAGATGGATAACAACTCTATTCTTTTTTTTTTTGAACTGTTATTAACTACTTACTATAAATTATTTTATTTTCGCTTGTTTTATCATTTTATTTCAGCTGGATTACGTCATACAGTAACTACTTATCAATTTTGTCAAAATTGCGAGAAAATAGTTTATACACGCTCAATTTTACGATGTGATAAATGCTTTACTTCATACGTTTGATTTATTATTATTTTTAGGAAACAATATCCTAACGGGATCGAGCTTGTAATTTTGATGTCAACTCCCAAGAAATCATTGACCTCTATTAGAATCTTAGTAATACCCTAACGCACTATTCTAATGGCATATCATCTGCTTATCATTATTTAACAGCTTCTACTAATTATATTGAACTAATTACTTAATACTTTAACGGAATATTACCATACTATAATTACTAGTGCTAGTTACTAATAAATCTAAATAATAATCATTAACCACTAATCTTTACTACTAACATTAATTAGAATGACATAAGAAATATTATATTATAAAGATTATACCAATATAGTTACATTAATAATATTAATATGCTTTAAAATTTCAATAATATATATAAATATATTTCTTCTTAGTATGTAATTATAAGAAAATATAAAAAAAAAGAAAAAAAAAACATTTTTTTTATAGGGTAACATTTCTACTTTAGGAAAATATTGAATTTAACACATGAAATACATATTAATTATTTTATTCATTATAAAAAATACAATATAAAATAGATCAAAGGGGATATCTTCTTCTTTTATTGTGAAGTCCACGCACGATCTGAAACAGAAACCAGTAATTTCTGAATTTAACTATAAAATAATAAAGAAAGCACACTCAAGAATAAACATATTATTACCAAAATAAAGGAACTGTTCCTAAGGATCCGACGGCTCCTCCACCTTCACAACTTCGTAGGGCTCCATACCAAATAACTTCGTTAAGTCGAATATGTCGAAGTCGACGCCGTTCCATTCTTCTATCTCCCTTGCTTCTTTTGTGTCGCGCCAAAGTTCCTCCAAATTTCGACGTGCCTCTCGACGCACCGCCCTCACCCACTGGCGATTCTCTATGTTTATGAATCCTTTTATTTTTACGTCACTGGAGAACTAGAAAATATAAAATTATATATAATAAATATATGTATAATAAATTGAAGACATAAGTACATGTAAGCTGACACTTATATATACGCACACGCGTACATGTAGATATATTTTACACTCACATACATATACGTATATATATTATCTCAAAATCATTACTTACTTCTGTAGGGCACACCACACGAACCACTTTATTTAATATAAGAAGACCTTCCATTTTTTTTTCTCTTTTCTTTATATAGTTTTTCTTCTATATATATTTTTAAGCAAACGCGTCGATATTGTGTTATGTCCGCTCATGTACTGACGAAAAACTCTTAGCTGCGCCCCGCCGTTCCACTGACCATACCCAACAGATACCCCATATGTGACCACTTAAAATAGTAAAAGAGAATACGATTCACTAGGAACGCATGACTAGAATAACTACCTGCTAACAATTTTTTTTTCGCTTTCTATGACGATACAGTTGAATACATATAACTCGGTAATACCATATAGAAATCATAAAAAAATATATATATATGGTCTATATAATATATTCCTATATATTATGTACATATATTTTGTATTACCAATATTATATTAATTTTAAATTTTATAGAAAGATGCATTATCTTATAAAAAATTCTATTATAATAACACTGCTTTAAAATTTTAGGACATTTATATATACTTTTCCTTTCAATTGACGTATCGATAATATAATTATTAATATAATTACTCATAACACATATATGTGTATATTAAAATGTACTCTCATATATCCGAACTCTCAAGAAATACATTATGTAGCTATTTACGAGTAATGACAAAGAAAAAATAAAAAAAAGGGAAATTTAATCTAGACATTAAGTAAGTAAAATAGGAAATCACATATATATATATATATATATATATATATATATATATATATACATTTATATATGTATATTTGTATAATTGCAGAGATGTTAAGACACCTTGCAATATTCATTTTTATAAGCCCACTCTGCGCACTTATCGGGTTCGATTGCGGCGGACAACACCTTAACATTACTTCGGTATCGCTGCTCGATGTTGGTGAATGCAACTTAAATTATCGAAAACCCAATACCAGCGAAACATACGTCCAACTTTTACAACTTTCCGATTACAACCATGCAGAGGTTATCCAATGCAAGGTTGAAATCTCAAGGACAATCTACCACTGCGGAATGCATTCGCACGTCTCGGCAGTCCACAATGGAAGAGCGGACTATATCCACGAGACTGGATACTCCTTATGTCGAAGGATGTTTCAAGATGGAACCTTCTCATTAGGAGCCGGCAACATCATCCATGGTCTGAGAGCTAATCAGACTTCTTTTCACAGCCTTACCCTGGCCGGACGAATTATCAACGATGGAAGCTGTAAAGGAACGCAATACTCCGATCCTTAACGGCACATGGGATGACGTAATTGTTCAAGCTGTCCTTAAGATATCCTTGAGATCATCGCACGTTCCTGTACAGCTAAACTCAGGGAAAATAATATTGAAATCAGGAACCGTTTGCGCTCTCAGCGAAGGTTTCTGTATTGATTCAGACGACTGCTACACGTACTGGAAGCCTATACCAACATCATCATGTAATTTCCATCGGTATAATGTCCTCTACGAAGGCCCAGCAACCAGAATTGTAGACGACGCTATCAATTTAGTGTCTCCCATCATCTACAGCTTAACAACGGAAGACATCACCTTTGCTCTCACCAAAACTAAGGAACAACCCTTGTGTGGATACATTCTACTCTGCACAGAACATCCAAAACTTTTATCCTGGAAACCAAAAAGGGAGATACCTTTGCCAGTCGTGGCATCATTTCCGTGGATAATCTGGATATTTTCGCATATATGAACTCTAAATTTGTATATGTAGAAAAACATATTCGTCATCAAATGACTTCATTATATCATAATGTCATGCAACAAAAATGCGAACTGGAAAGACAAGTAATAACTAATGCCTTGTCTTTTGCTACTCTTCAACCAGATGAATTCGCATATTGACTTATGAAGGGACCACATTATGTTTCCTGCAAAGAAACCTGCTCTCCTCAATACAATCGCTAGAAGACTCACTGGCCATTCCATCGATACGAACGTAGTCTCCATGTACAATCTGCTAGACGAAGCTTCTCTCAATAAAATAGCTGAGAATGCCGCTTCTCGAGTATGGAACGGATTTGTTACTACGGATTTGGTTCTGCAACAGCCGGTATATTTGGCATCCTAGTAGTCATCCGCATTATAAAAATCATTGTCGATACTGCTATTCATGGATATGCTCTACATACTGCCTATAGATGGAGTTTACATTTATTGGGAGCGATCTGGAGCTCTCTCGCCCATTTATTACTTCATCTCGCACGAGGACCAATTAACAAAGACGACAACAACAAGGACGACATATCACCATCCTCTGCACCCGAAGAGCCACCCCTATTGCCCCTAGAACCACCAGCGACCGATTGTTCTTTAAAAATAAGCAAAAGTGTTGGAGTCAACATCGAATCAGCAACCATTGAGATAGATGATACTGAAAATCATGCTTATAAAAATCTAAGAGACCGATTGAAGAATCTCGAACAAATCACTACGAAAACATCGTAATTTGTTCTTAAATAAGGGGGGAGGTGTAACGTCCTGCCAATTTTAAAAACTATATTTTAGCTAGTAATTAAGTATCGCTTTTATCCCTGCAAAATACCTATGGAATAATTATGTAATCCATTTGCTTTTATTTTAATTGTTAACTAATTTCATTAATCGCTTATTATTTTAGTTCCATATGGTTATTTAGCCTAAAACCTGAATATATTTTAATCCTTTTAGTAATAATAATCGATGGCGCAAGGAATTGAGAATTCCTTAGATCGACGAATCAGGAAGCATTATTTAGAACTAGCTAGTTGTACAGCAGTGACTTTCTAGAACTAACCTGCTGATTACTTTAAGAACGAACTTGCGAGCGAGTTTCATACTCGATAATATCGATACTAATATCTAACTTTTAAGATTTTAATATTTAATCATACAGACAAATATATATATAATAATTACTCACTCTTAAATTGAGGAATAAATGCGCCGTACTTTATGGAATCATAAAACGTATATAATAATAATTTGTTGACTATAATTTGTTGAATATTTATAATTATTTTATCCAAAACATTACATATAAAACTTATAATAGTATATCCAATACAATTATACTTTATAAATAATTAAAATCATATTAATTAAAACAGGTTATTATATAATGCGCGAATGCTTCCATAAAGAAATGATTTTAATAAAATTAATATGCTTTATTGTAGTATCGATCAAGCGACTATAAATATAAATTTAAGAGGCTTATGTTCTATGGAATCATAAATTATATACACTACATATAATACATATAAGTTATCTAAAATATCTATATTTTTAAACTATAGAATGCCATAACTTTATTTAAATTGCCAACTTATTATCAGAACTGAAATAAATAGAACAAATGATTTCATAAATTAATAAGCATAAATATTAACCATATTATTAAGGATTTTATATTATAAAATATTAACTAAGCTTAAGAAGAGAATGCGCATAAGAGGTCTCATATCAGTGAAACCTGATATTGCGAGCGATAAGTCGAACGGACATGCGACGGCTACGACCACGAGCGCCGAAACTCAATAGTCAGATAAACATATCGATCGACAATTCTCAGAAGAATTGTTGTTAAAAATCTTTCTTCTCAGAAGTCCTCCACTGAATCATTCTAAGAACCTTCTAGAGCGCGACGCGTGTGCTGCGCACGGCTCGAAGACCCTTTGTTTCGACAGTATATAAGCCGGCGATTTCGAACCTTCGGGGCATTCAGTTCGGGGCATTACATTCAGATC
>NW_026099171.1:0-777 GCF_021464435.1 Cataglyphis hispanica | reverse complement strand
AATTACCACGTCTTATGTCTTATAACGTTTACACTTGTATTCGCGGCACTCAGTAAAAAGGTCATGAATTAATGTGTTCTGTATATAATGATGAAAATTTAGAAAATATATATAGCTCGTGCAAAAGAGAGAAAAAATAAAAAATTTGTCAAAAATACCACTTTTTGACACCAGATGGAATATACACATATACTATAGCAGTTTCTCGAAGTTAAATATCGTCTACTTCTACTATTTCTTTTCTTCGATGTATCGAGTTTACATATTTCAATTGACGTTATATCCATAACACATTTTTTGAGACGTTTAAATGCTTCTCATGTACTTAACAAATTCAAAATAAAATAACTTCTTTATATAAATTATCTCTAAGATGTAAATTATTATTTACATCTTAGAGATTCAAAATAATTTACGAGAGTTTCTTCAAGCAATCGCTTATATAATTTATTGACAGCTCTTTTTTTCTCTAATTTATATTATAATCTTTATATAATTAGTATTTATATGTATTAGTATTTATAATAATCTCTATATATTAAATTTTACAATTTTATGGTTATAAAAGATTATACATACATATGCTCATATTTCTTTTTTTCATAAAATAAAGTAGCTTCTCGATAAAATAAAGACATTAAATAATAAATTCCAATGCAGACAATTATAACAAATTTTCAATTCTTTTTTCTTTTACATAAGATAGAAATTTTGGATTTCGGATATTTTTTTGCTTAGTGTTTTTAGGCCGAAAGAATCCTTTAAACTTTACGTATC
>NW_026099170.1:0-786 GCF_021464435.1 Cataglyphis hispanica | reverse complement strand
TATATTTTCAACTAAAAAGAAACGTTATTAAGTTGATAATAAAGGATATAAATAAGAATTTATTAAATTTAAAATTAATGTGTTCATTGGAAATTAATCTAGAAAAATAAAGAAAGATAATTAATAAACCTCTAATTGTAATTAAAAATAATATAATAGAATATAAATAATTTGATTTTCACATTGATAATTTTAGGCAAACATATGATCTATAAATTAATAAAATAATTATTATAACAATTGGATAAATAATTGAAATATTAGATATTAAAATAAATATAATTCTAAAAATAATTATTAAAATAAATATGTTTATAAAGAATAATTCATTGTTCATAAAATTTTTGATTATTAATTATTAGATTAAATAAACAAATTTTAATTTAAATAATGAGAAAAATAAGAAATATGAGGATGACGTGATGCATCGAGATGTTAAAGAGAGAGAGAGAGAGAGAGAGAGAGAGAGAGAGAGAGAGAGAGAGAGATAGAGAATAGGTGGTTATATAAAAAATATTTTTCAAGAAATAGTTTAATAAGAACATTAAATTTGGAAGTTATAGGTATAATTTGATAATAATTATTTTTTTATATAATATATATATGTATATGTATTTATAAAATTAAATTAATTTATTTCCCCTATAATTTATTTTTTAGGATATGATCTTAGTCATTCTAATGAAGAATTTAGGAAAAATAATTTTATAATTATTCATTTACAAGATAAAGCTTCTCTGATTAAGTATATTAAAAAAATTAAGCTTACTACTGAAAGAATAGATC
>NW_026099169.1:0-789 GCF_021464435.1 Cataglyphis hispanica | reverse complement strand
AAAACATTCAAAAGCAACGTGTAACGATGCATCCCCATCGTTCCCGACACGTCACCCGTCGGAAGTCTGCCGCCCGGCGAACACCAGCCGGGCAGAGGCAGAGGCGCTTAGCGCCCATTTTTAAACAAGCGTACGATGTTTATGACAAACACAAGCCGTTAGTGTTTGTCATAAACAAAGCGAGCTCCGAACGGTACCGAACGTTTCCGGCGAATGCCGATCGCCGAAACGCGCGCTATCGGAGGCCCGCGTCATCTCCCCCACCCCGAGGGGGATGCGAACGGCGCGGGTGTCACGCTCGCTTCGGTAGGGTATAAAAAGCCCTACCGAACGCCAGACAAAGCCAGACCAGCTCCTGATTCCGCTCGAGCAGTACGCTCCGAGATAATACCAGAAACCGATCCAAGCCGTCGAAAGACAGTGAAACCGGAGGTTGACGAGTTCGCAGCCTCCGTCGAGTATTCTCGACTATCTGTTCTCAAGACGAAACTCCAGTCTGCAAACCATCCGTATAAGAACGAGAGTGGATGAGTTCGCCGCTTTCCTCGAGTATTCTCGAGACCTAACGCTCCGACCATCCGAATGTCCGAACTTGCACCGCGTCATCGACGCATCTACCCGACTGCAGGCCTGACACCCTGCAGTCCGCGCCGAACACCCAGCCGCACGTAATACGCGTTTGAACTCACATATCTCGCATGATATCAAATTGCGAGATATCGAGATACTGACACACGGTGTCAATACGCGCCCGTCTTACCGCGCGCACCTCGCATCAAGAACAAGACG
>NW_026099168.1:0-792 GCF_021464435.1 Cataglyphis hispanica | reverse complement strand
GTTATTAGAGTATACACATTTATGTTCATCAAATTGAATAAAGGAAATGAAAAATTTGCAGCACATAAAAAAATCATCAAATTCTTAATGAAGGTAGAATATTTATTATCCCTTTATTAAATATTATTAATCGTCTATTCCTTCGTTCACAATATAAATTCGTTATAAAAAATAATCCTGAAGAGCATAACCCATGAGAAATTATTAAAATGTAAATGTTCTCTAATAACTCATATTTTTAACAAAGTTAATATCGAACACATTAAAACATTTATATGAACTATTGATGATTAAGCTACAAGTCTTTTTATATCAACTTGAACTAAAGTAATTAACCTTACTAATAATCCCCCTACAATTCCTACTCTAATTATAAAATAATTATATTTAATTCTCTGAGTATAAAATATTTCAATAAATCGCAAAATACCATACCTTCCTAATTTTAATAAAATTGAAGCTAAAATTATAGATCCATAAACTGGAGCCTCAACATGAGCCTTAGGCAATCATACATGAAATACGTACATAGGTAATTTAATAAAAAATGCTATAAATAAAATTAAATAATCCCAAAATCCTAGTTTATATGTTATTATTATTATTATTATTAAATTTATATCTAATGAACCATTATATTTTAATAATTCAATAATATAAATTAATAATGGTAATGAAATAAATATTGTATATATTAACAAATAATAAGAAGCTTTTAGACATTCAAAATTCATTCCTCAATAAACAATAATAATAAATGTTGGATTTAATCTCAATTCAAACATTAAATAA
>NW_026099167.1:0-795 GCF_021464435.1 Cataglyphis hispanica | reverse complement strand
TAATAAATAAACAAGTGTTATACGACCAAACTGGCAATTTATTGTTTGATTATTATATCACAACGTTTCGACCATATGGTTTTGGTCCTTATCAAGTGAAACTAAAATAACAATACAATAAATAATGATAGTCATGTTACAATGAAATAAATAAAATTAAGCAACTTACGTTATAATTAAAAAGTAGAAAGAGAAAAATCGAAATGTCAATCTGACATTGTGTCAACCACTATGTTTGGAATACTGAGATCAACTAAACGACCTTTATTAATTTATCATATATGTTGTTTAAATTCTCTGTATCCTTTTGGGAATTAATAGTGTTGTCAAATTTTTTAATAAAAACATTTCAGCTATTTCTCTCTTTCTTACATGTTTTCGTTATGTAGAATATTAGGCGCTAACCAATCGAAGTCATGATCAAATTTTAATTTGTGTTTGCTAATTACGGATAGATTATTGGATCATAATGCGCGCTCCGTTTTATGTATGTGATCTTTTCATTATGTGTATATTTTTTTCGGTTGCCATAGCGAAGCATGCTCGCAAACTGCTCCTCCCATTGCTTCGCCGCGGATCGAGTATCAATTGACAGTGGGAGGCATCTTTGCGCCGCGAGCTTTTCGCGGCACTTCGTTGGCTGATCTTTTAAAATTAATATTTTCTTAAATATTGAGAAAATCACAAAATGGTACAGGACTTTTCTATTCAGAATAACACCCTCTACCTTCCCTTAAAGGGTAATCCGCGAATTATCGGACACCCTGTATATATATAAATATATATATATATATA
>NW_026099166.1:0-804 GCF_021464435.1 Cataglyphis hispanica | reverse complement strand
CCTTTAAAAATCTAATGGCAAGAGGAGAGCGTGGACGATATTGCGCTTATCATGGATTTCGAAAATTTGGAATCTTCCATTGTGCGTTACGCAACGCGTACAAATTTGTAACGGTCGGATTGTCCGAGCGCTGGTGCGGGATAGCTCGGCCGGGATCAGGGCTCGGAAGGTATAGCAAGTATCAAAATGCGTTAGTAAAATAAATAGTGTGTTTATTTATGTCAGACTGCGGGGGTTACAAAAGTGTATGGGTGTATGAATGTGTGCGAATGAATGCATATGAGTGCGCGTGTATATGAATGGGACGCGTGAACATATGTAGAGTGATGCGAGTGATGCGTGAATGTGTGTATGTATTTCAAACGGTAAGCGGATGCACCGCGGTGGTGCGATTCGGTGCGTGATGCGCTCGAGTGCTTGGAGTGCACTCGCGAAAGGCGAGATTTTATGCGATGGATCGAACGCAGTGCGCGATAATCGATGTCTCTGATCAATGGGTGGTATCACCCGTCGGATAGATAGCGCGATGGCGTGCGGTGATGTCTCCGCGAGGGGCGGGAGCTTCGCGGTTTGGCGAATCGCGTGTCGCCAAATTTGGCGCGTAGAGCGGTCTCAATACCCTAGACGCGCGGATTCTGTTGTCGTAATAATGGCGAGACCCGGTCGGATTGTGTCGGCTCGCGAGATACCTCGCGATAATTTCCGGATTAGCGGGAACGGTTCGCGGGCGGAATAGGAGCGTCCGGCAGACGGGAATATCCGTCGGTGGCGGGTAAATTCCCACCGCTAGAAATATTACCAGAC